>NW_007260278.1:659888-790162 GCF_000164805.1 Carlito syrichta | reverse complement strand
GGGAGTGGCCACTGCACTCCAGTCTGGGCGACCGAGTGAGACTCCAACAAAAAAAAAAAAAAAGGAACCCTTATCAGAGTAACATAAATTTGCCAAAAGCAACAGTGAATATCAAATTGATGGTGAAATTTACATGAAATAATTGCAAAATCATTGATGGCTTTGGGAGTTTTATGAAGACAATGCTCCTCCCCTGAACAAATTCACTATTTACAAATAGATAACATTTTAAAAAGTGATAAGACAATGTTTTAGATGAAGCTCACTGTGGCAGACCATTCACATCAATTTGCAAGGGAAAAATTTAAAAAGAATATAACTGAAGAAAATCTTCCGCTCTTACATTCATTCCCTAATTGAGAAGGACCAATGATTAACAGGGTAAACAATAGCTAATAACAGTCACCAGGATTGACTCAGTTTACACAATTCTGATAGAAAATTTACACTTGAGCAAATTTTCACTCCTTGAGTGCCAAGCCGTTGTTCCCAGATCATCTGCAGACAAGAATCAAGTTTTCAATGGAAAAATTAAACAAGTGAGATCAAGATGCTGAAGCATTTCTTCAAAGAATGTAACGAGATAAAATAAAACCGTGACTTTAACAGTCAGTCAGTACTGAAGACAATGAGCAATCAAAGCAATGGCTACCAAAAGATGGAAATGATCCTGTCAAAACAGAAGCAGACGAGTCAAGAGCTAAGGTCATGGCAATATTTTGTTGGAATGCTCAAGGCATTTTGCTTGTTGACTACTTGGAGGACAAGCGAATGATAACATCTGCTTATTATAAGAGTGTTTTAAGAAAATTAACCAATACTTTAGCAGAAAAATGTTTGAATATGTTTACCAGAATCTTTTTTTTTTTTAAACCACAACAATGCTTCTGCTCATTTCTCTCATCAAACAAGGGCAATTTTATGGGAGTTTCAATGGGAAATTATTAGTCATTCTCCTTAGAGTTCTAATTTAGTTCTTTCTAGCTTCTTTTTGTTTCTTAATCTTAAAATATTCTTAAAAAGTGTTTAGTTTTCTTTAGTTGACATTGTAAAAATGATTCATTGGCATATTTTAATTCTCAGGACTCTCAGTTTTTTAAAGATGGACTAAGTAGCTGGACTGGTATCATTGTTTATAAAGTGTCTTGACCTTGATGGAGTTTATGTTGAGAAATAAAGCTCATTTTTAGATTTTAACTGCATTTTTCACAAACTTTTTAAAGTCCTCTTTTACATGCACAATGGAATACTATACAACTTTATAAAAGAAAGAAATCCTTTCATGTGCTACAACATGAGTGAAACTGGAGGACGTTACATTAAATGGAGTAAGCCAAGTATGAAAATATATACACCACATGATTTCCCTTATAAATTAAATCTTAACAAGTTGAACCCAGAAGCAGAGAGAAGAATGATGGACGTGGAGGTGGGGGGTAGTGAAGAGATCTTGGTCAAAGGACACAAGATTCAGTCAGGAAGAATAAGTTAAGTTCAAGAAACCTATTGTACGATATGATGATCAGAGATTTTTAAGTGTGCTGTCACCACAAATAGATGATTAATATGTAAGGTTATATATATGTTAATTAGTTTGATTTAGCTCTTTCACAATGTGCACACATTTTAAAACATCATATATACCATAAATATATATAACATTTGTCAATTAAAATAGATAATTTTTAAATGAGTAATTGCAGGTGAAGACACACAAGATATATTTGTGACTAAAATATATTAAGTATACAATAAAGTATTATTGACTGTAGTTACAAGTGGTAATCATTTCATAGAGTATATGTATGTCAAATCATCACACAAATATGCAAAATTTCCATTCATCAATTATGTCTAAATAAAGCCAGAAATTTAAAAAAAATGTTTAATAGAATGGGGACAGCATGTTGATAGTTTGGATAATTAACAATGATATATTCCATTACCTAACAATTTATGGAGATACTCTGAACTAAGATGATGGACCCTGGATTCCTGTCTGTGTTTAATCTTGGAAAAACTGCAATACTAAGCAAAAAATAAAATAAGCTTTCTAGACATTTAGGCCTGCAAAATGATGAGCATATTTAATTTACCCATATTCTAAGCTAATTGTAAATTTTAAATAACAGCAATCTGGTTTTTTCTTTTTTCTTTTTTTTTTTTTTTTGGTATTAGGTGATACTGTACAAGCACTTTCCTAAGCACCTGATGCATATTTGTTAAGTGGGAAGAACATAGCTTTGTATCCCATTATTAAGAAATTAAGACACAAGTGGATTAAATGATTCATAGAAGGCAGTATTCCTTACTTCTACTCTATTTTAGACTTCTTTGTGCTGAAATCAGGACCCTTCCCAAGGACAAAACACATTGCCATTAGTTTATGCTGATAGAGACCACAATAATAGCTAAAGTTTACTGTTTTAGAAATTTGCTTTAGAGGTATGAAAGCATTTTAAATTATCATTTTCATATATATATAAATATATATACACATATATGTGGACTGAAGTTTTTAAAAATATCTTTAGTGAAAATATTTTAATTCATTTTGAGTTTTAAATCTATAGAAAGATTCTGAAAAGCTTTGACATCATTTTATTAGTGACTTTTCTCATGGGGTGATGAAAAGCTTTTTAAAAATCATCTTTTAACAGTGACTATGCAGTGAAGGAAAGGTGCCATTTGCCCTTCCACATAAAAACCCTCAGTCATTTTCCTCTTCTTATGGCAAAAACTGACCCAGATGCTGAGCTGTAAGCCTCAGCTTCCCACAGCAACAGCTGGTGCCCTGGCAGCCTCATTAAGAGGCTCCAGTGGCCCCTTTAATATCATCTGTAGGTCTCAAATATCATTATGCTGTTGATGGCTTCTCTGGGCTCTTGTGTCCTGCTTGACTCTTTCTCTTGACTGATATACTTCCAAATAGTTTGTTAATTTTACTAATTTATTAATTAGGCCATTATCATTTGGTTCTTGCACATGTAAAGGAGTGTACATGGAAAAATAAAATCTATAATTACTTTACATCTTTATTTGTTGTAAGGTAAGTGTGGTTTTTAAAATCTCAGCATGGAAAAGGTGTTTTCCAGTCATCAGTCCCCAAACCAAAAAGGAATGTAATTATATGTAATAATAAAGATTGGATCAATTATTTCCTAGAGAAGGAAACTCTTAGCCCTTCACCACAGGAAAAGAGGAAATACCATATTTACCTCTTGCCATTTTCCTTCCTGCTAAATCAATTACTAATTAACCATGAATTCATAACACTTAGGATAAAAATGAGACACAGATAAACCAATCAATCCATTATTTTATCCATATGGCTCTAAACAACGGACTAAATAAACTGACAAATATATCCTTCCAATGGCTAAAAATACACATTGATAAAAACAAACAGAAATTAAGCAATAGAACATTTAATTTACTTAATAAAGAAGCTACTTATATAGCTCCTTTGCAAATTGCAAGGCAACTTTTTCTTCTTGAGTCTCAGAGCTTCGTACGCCTCTTCATATCACAAGTATGTGCTTTAGAATTTCTTTAGTGAGATTCTACTTGCAGTAAATGTTTCACACTGAAAATATTTTTTAACCCTAATTTTGAAAAAAAATATTTCAAAAGGGATAGAATTCTTAATTTCTTGTTATTTTTTCAGTACTGAAAATAGCATCTATTTTCTGGTTTTCATTGTTAATATTGAAAGGCATGTTAATCTACTCTTTTTGCTTCTCGTAAAGAAAATAACTATGATCATAGGCCAATAAATATAACTCACCAAAATCTGTGTTTGGATCATAATCCTGCAGCATCCTGAGAAAGTTATGCTAACATATTACTTTATATCATTTTATATAGATAGAAAACAGTCATTTAAAGTAAAAGATTTTTAAAATTGCATATCTTTTATTTGTAAGTTAGTCTAATATATAGCTATCTCTGCTGGGCTTTTCAACTGCTATACTGGTCAAATAAAATATGAGCCAATATGAAAACTGTTATTGTACACTTGAACCAATTTATTTCTCCACTTGAGTATTTTTATGTATTTTATGAGTTTATTAATATAAATGCAGAATGAACATGATAACGCTATCATTTATTGAGAAAATAGCAGTATTATAAAGTAAAATTTTCATTTTCTCATGCTTCAGTTAAAGATTTCCCCATTCATCTCTCTTCAAGTTATTTTAACAAAACAGAAAAAAAAAGATACATAGAAAATATATATAATAACTATAATCTCTTAGAACTTGCTTCTAGTCACCAGTTCTATTTTATTTATATCAGGGTTGTTTTCAGCAGACTACAGTGGGGAAAAATACTAACATAAGCATTCTAAAATCCAATGTTTTTTAAAAAAGATAATTTGATATAGGCTATGAAGACATACTTCCAAATTTAATACTGCCGAGGTACATTAAACAAAAATAAAACAATTGATAAAGAATGTCTTCAGACTTACCACCCAAGCAGGTAAAACTGACACTTTTTGTCATTCATATTGAAATTCCGTATCTAACTGAATTTTAAGCATGAGCTATTTTCTCATGTGAATTGAACATTATAAATGTATATAAATATGCACAGCAGTGATGAATGATGAAGAATATAAGCTAAAAAATACGTTATCCTAATATCTAATAAATATGTCTTAGCTATTTCATCATGTTAGCTCCAGGTGAAAAACTGGATATGGCATAATGCAATCTAATTTTATATGCAATTTATGATAGAATAGTACAAATCAAAAGCCCCAGAAAACTACATAGTAAAGTTATGTTGGTTTTCCATTTATTAGTTTGGGAAAATACTACAAACAAGAGATGTTCCAGGGGTTTTATTTTGCATTCTATTCTGAAAAACTGTTGCTGACAAGACTATCATATTGGGAGAAAAACGTGAGATAGAACAGCAGCAAGTCAGTTCTTCAACGAAGTAGCATTTAATTTTTTACTTGCTATAAGTTTCAAGTTTCCTGATGCAGGTTTTATATATGACTGGAATTTTGACAATAGCTACTGTCTGTTTTGTTTTTATTGTCTTAGATATTTTGCAAGAATTTCTCATCGATGCAATAACCACTTTGTAAGCAATTTTACTTATGAATATCTAAACCACCATGGGCAATGAATTTAAGCTAATCATGATAATTTCATTTATTTTTACTAGAGATCAATTTAGCAAAGTTGATGTTACTAAATTCTAGGCAACGAAATTTAAATCTGGGTCTGCAAGTATGCTTTTGGAAATGAGAGAGAGGAGAAAGAAGACAGTGATTTAGACAGTCTCTTTTTCCTTCGTATATTTTCTGGTCATGTAATCTGAAGTGGCAATAGCTATCTTGAACTAGGAATCATTTTAAGAACAAAATAAAAGCTTCAAAGATAGCAAAGAGAAAGATTTAAAGAATGTTGGTAATTGACTATGCCTTCAAATTACTGAATTTGACCAATCTTAGAGCCACCACACCCTGGGATTTTTTAAATGTGAGATTATAAAATTTATTGCTTAAACCACTCTGAGTTGAATTGCTCACTAAAGGCAATGAAACATATGCCAATTTGCTCACCCTGCTGAAGACATAAGGAAGTAATGAATCTCAGGAAACAAGGAATTAAGTAAAATATCCCCAGTTACAGAGGGTCATATCTAGGACGTAAACTGAATAATAAGCCTACGTCTAAAGCCTAGCCTTATTCTATTAAAGCATGAGAGCTAACTAACCCATAGCTACAGGAGTAGTTATTTAGGTACATTGAAAACTTTAACCCTTTTCTGTTATCCTCCTTTGACCTTTATAACATTACTTTTTACTATTGTCACCTTTTGAAAACTTTAATTCAAAGAAAATAGACATCCATAATAGTACGTTCTTTTCAGAAAATTTAAAAGTGAATGAAAAAATCGTTTTGTGTCATTTTGATCGCCATGCTTATAGCCTGGAAGGATCAACATTGTTAAGATGCCCATCCTACCCAGCAATCTACAGATTTAATGCAATACCCATTAAATTACCAGCAGCATTTTTCTCAGACCTGAAAATGACAATACAGAAATTCATATGGAAACAAAAGACCACAAATAGCCAAAACAATGCTCAGGGGAAAAAAAAGTAGAAAGTTTCACACTCCCAGACTTTATTATAAAGTCACAATAATCAAAATAGCCTGGTTTAGCTACAAGAACAGGAACATAGACCAATGGAACAGGATAGAGATTCTGGAAGCAAAGCCTTGATTTCTCAACCAACTCATCTTTGAATAAGCCTCCACCATGAATGACTGGGGAGAGGAGAATGCATTTAATAATTGGTGCTGGGAAAACTGGCTGACCACATGCAGAAGATTAAAACAAGATCTCTACCTATCACCACACACAAAAATCAACTCTAAATGGATCAAAGAGCTAAATGTAAAACCTCAAACTATAAGTATCTTAGAAAAATCCGGAGACACCCTTATGAAAATTGGAACTGGCCACCAATTCCTCATCAAAACCCCAAGTGCCTATGCCATAAGAGAGAAGATAGACAGTTGAGACATCATCAAACTGACAGGGTTTTGCAAAGCCAACAAAACCATAAGAGACTGAGGAGACAGTCCACACACTGGGGAAAAATATTTGCTAATTGTGTGTCTGACAAAGGCCTAACATCTAGGATCTACAAGCAATTCAAACATGTCGAAAAGAAAAAAAAAACAAAAAACAGCCCCATTACAAAGTGGGTAAAAGATATGATAAACATTTCTCAAGAAGACATAGTAGCAGCCAACAGATACATGAAAATCAGCCTCACTAGTCATCAAATAAATCCAAATTTAAACCACATTGAGATAGCATCTAACTCCAGTCAGGATGGCCATCATCAATAACTCAGAAAACAAAGATGTTGGAGAGGATGTGAGGAAAAGGGAGCACTTCTACACTGTTGGTAGGAGTGTAAACTAGTACAACCCCTGTGGAAAACAGTGCGGTGATTCCTAAAAGATTTAAAAATCAACTTCCCATTCGACCCCGCAACCCCTCTACTGGAATCTGGAGGAACTCAAATCACTCTATGAAAAAGATATCTGCACACACATGCTTATTGCAGCATTGTTCACAATAGCAAAAACGTAGAATCAACCGTGCTGCCCATCAAAAAAGGACTGAATAAAAAATGTGGTATATATACATGATGGAATATTATGCAGCCATAAAGAAAGACAAATTTACGAACTCCACAGCAACTTGGATGGACTTAGAGTCTATAATACTGAGCGATCTATTACAGAAACAAAGAACAGAGCACCATATGTTGTCACTCATAAGCAGACCTTGAACAATGATCATAATACTATAAGAAAGGGATTGGTAGTAGTGGGAAACTGCCAGAGAAGGACTGGGGTGGGATTGGCATAATGGGAAACTGCCAGGGATGCAGGGGCACATCTAATCAGCAAGGGTAACTGCATAATGAACATTTGTATACCTAACCCTGAATTGTACCCACATCTTTAAAATACAATTTTTTTAAAAAAACCAGAAAATTCATGTTGCTTTTACAGATTCACAAATATTCAATGAAGCATTGAGTATGAATTTTTAAAACCATCTCCAGGACAAAACAATCATTGCTTTACAGCATTCTTTCTTTTATTTCTTTTCCCATTGCTTTTAAATAAAACCTTTGTATATTTAAAGTCAGAGGATTTGTGAAAATTCATATAATAATGAGGGATTTTTTTGTGTGTGCTTGTTCATTTATTTTTAACCAGTTGTGAGTAATATGTAAGACATGGACAATATTATTTTTTATTAACATTTTCTTCAAATTAACTAGTTTTCTACTTTTTTTTCTGTTGCAGTTTGAACAATTGCCTTCAGCACATTGCCAAAATGTCCATTTACATTTAAATATTACTAAGAAAATTTGGGGATTCAGATTCAATTATTTTTCAGTGATATAATCATGTACAGCATAATGATGTTTTGGTCAACAATAGACTCCCATATGCAACAGTGGTTTTACTGTAGTTTTTCTATGTTTAGAAACACAATTTTATTTATTTATTTATTTATTTATTTTGAGTTGGCATCTCACTCTGTTGCCCAGACTGGAGTGCAGTGGCACACGCTCCACCTGTTGGGCTCCAGCGATCCTTCCGCCTCAGCCTTCCAAGTAGCTGGAACTACAGGTGCACGCTACCACGTCCGGCTAGTTTTTGATTTATTGTAGAGATGAGGTCTTGCCAAGTTGCTTGGGTGGGTCTCGAACCTGCAGACTCAGGCAATCCACTCACCTCGACCTCCCAAAGCGCGGGATTACAGGCTGAGCCACCGAGCCCAGCCAACAGAATTTTTTTTATCATTGTCTACAGTATTTAGTACAGTAGCTAACATGATGTGCAAGTTTGTACCCTAGAAGCAAAAGGCTAGACTATTTGACCTAGGTGTGTAGTAAGCTATATCATGTAGGTTTGTATTATGCACTGCACACTTTGTGATGTTTGCACAAGGTCAAAATTGCTAATGATGAATTTCTCAGAAGATACCTTTGTTGCTAAGCTATACATATATATTTGCTGGATTGTTCTATTAATTTTTCTCTTTGCTTTGCTTACTTTTATTATTTGTTATCAAGTGTTTGCCTATAAAGTAAAATAATATATATTTATTCCATTTTCTTAACAAGAGTAGAAATTTTTTGAAAAACAAATGTTAACAGGGTAGCTAAAAGATTTGACTTGTAAAAAAGAAAAATAGTCTTGAGTTTGCAGGCTGGGATCTTTGAGTACTACATTTCTTGCACTGGTTTTTCCTAGAGTTAATATAAATGAGGTTTGTGCTTCACACTTGGGTTTCTCCTGTTCAGCTAGCTGGTATGGAAGCAACTTTGCCCTGGAAGAGGACAGACCTCTTTTTCTCCGGTTGCCTCTGTGAGATGTCCAAGTATCACAGACATTTGGACAACCTTATCCTCATACAGAGCTCTCTTCTCTTTGATTGTGACAAAAATGTCCAGGCCTCCTCAAGAAAGAAAAAGATTAACAATGTGAGTTCATTTAAAAGTCCATGAAGAAATAGTACAATGAATATTTTCAAATATCCTAAGAATTTTTACATTATCCACGACTATGTTTGGCTGAATAATGGCCACTTTAGGACAACAGCTTCTAATAACTACACACTGTAAATAGTACCTTAAAAGAAAAAGACCTTTGTAGATAAGATTAAATTAAGGATTTTGAGATTGAGAGATTATTCTGGATTACAGGATGAACCCTAAAATAAAGGTATCCTTACAAGAGGACGGTGGAAGGAGATTTGACACCGAGGAGAAGGTAATATGATCACAGAAGCAGAGACTGGAGTAATTCTCCACAAGTCAAGGAATGCCAGCAGCCATCAGAAGGGGACAAGACAAGAATGGGATTCTATCCTAGAGCCTTCAAAGAGTGCACAGTCTTGTAGACATCTCAATTTCAATTATAGCCCAGTGATCATGATTTTGGATGATTTTGTTCTTCTGGCCTACATAACTGTGAGAGAATAAATTTCTATAATTTTAAGCCCCCAAATTTGTAGTAATTTGTTACAAAATGCATAAGAATTAAAACAATACTATATGCCATACACACACACACACACACACACACACACACACACACATGCTGAGTTGTTTTAGAGGGCTGTATACTATACCATTTATACATCTATTTCTAAGAAAAGTCAGTTCTTGTGTCAATCATTCTTCAGATACTCCAAAACAGAAAACCATAGGAGTGTTCCATATAGAGTGTCGATGGGTACTTCATTCCCATTCCATGTACTCAAGTACTTCAGGTAACTCAAGTACCTTGCAAGTTACATTATGAATTTCATCCTATATAATTATCTTACCATTCCTGTGCAGTTTAGGTAAATATATTCCATTCGAGATTCATAAGATTACTTTTTTTGTAATTTGTGTGCCCCCCATACTCTCTTATTCTTAAAAAGCATAAATTTTAAATCAGGAAGTATAAATATGTTCATATTACCAAATGGAAATAGGTTTATACTGACAGAGACCTAGTTATTTGCAGCCTTTGTTTTAATTCTGATTGACAGGTAAGGCAAAAGTTACTTCAATTTAGGGAACACAAGCCTATACGTCCTCACAGTGATAAAACCCTGTTCATGGTAAAAATGAAATTTTATCTGTATAAAGAATAAGGATTAGGCTGAGATTTGTGGCTTGTATATGACCTTCTTAGTTCCCATTGTGAAGTATTTAAAAATATTTTCGATCATTTTGGTGATTCAGAATTATTTTCATGATATCAAAGTATTCAATGAATTTTATTTTTTATTGCCATGAATGATTTTTGACAAAATAACTACTTATGAAAGTTAGATCTTCAAAGGACAATTTCCTTTAAATGATTTAGACACCAAGTTTGTCATTGCACTGTTTTATATTTGCTGAAAGATTACCAGATTTTAAAAAATCTCCATAAAAGTCAAAATAGATTGAAGTATCTTTTAAACATGAGATAGTACAACTACATTCCTGCATAGAAACCACTTGAGAAAACAAATTACAAGGCCTAAACCTAAATTAAGAGCAAAATTGAAGAAAAATTATAGGATGCTGCCAGATAGCATATGAAAACTACACACCTGAAAATTTCAAATAAGTGCAAATTACTATGTATAAAGTTTCTTTTTTTAGGCATATAATCACTCTCGGGTTTTTGAAAAACAATGAAAACTTCTATAGTTTTTTATTTTGTTTTTTGCCTTTTATGTGCCCCTTGTGGGGTAATGACAGTCCACCGATACATACCATTTTACATAAAATTAAATGCCATTTTCAGCTGATATAATTAGCATGGTCAAGTACTACTTTTTTCACCAATGCCTGAAAGTGTTATTATGAAAGACTTTCAAACTAGAAATTCTATGTGTTATATGAGACGACAATCACTGACCTAGGAAGAGAAACTTGTGTATGTGTCCAATTGAAATCACTCTTAGAAGTCTAACTAAAATGAGAGTTACAGAAACCTGCCAGGATTGTGTGCTAGAGACTAAAGAGTGTGGATACAAATTCTTGAGGATCTAATTCTGTTCGACACTAAGGAAAAAAATGTAAATTGCTTTATGTATTCTTTATTGGCTCACTCAGATGCCTTGAAATGATAATACTCTTGGAATAAGAGAGAAATTTAAATTCTATCACATTAATACTGGATAGTCTTTCAGTGTGAAATGATTTCTGGCATATACTGATTTATTAAATGGGGTGTTTCCAAATGCACAATGACATTTTACTTGAAGTATAATTTATGAGCTAATGCCATTTTTTGCAAGCCCTGTGAGTTGAGTTCGACAGTCTATAAATTTAAATAACAGCCATTATGTTTCTGACTTTTTTATCAGTTATTTTATAAACCTTGTGGATCTTACTAAAAGGCTAGATATTTATAACTTATAAATTATAAACAACTGTTAATTCAAACCCAATGATGTGGCTGGAAAAAATGTTTCTCAGCTTCAGTTGCTGGAGAAATTTAAACACCTGAATAAAAATTTCTTTTGAGTATTCAAGTACTACTCAGGGAAAATTTCCATAGAAAACTCTAATGGAAGAAAAACTATACAGAGTTCAATTTATATTAAAAATTGTGATATACTGAAACATACCCAGATAATACGTTATTTAAAAAAATAAAAGCTTACATGTGTAAAATACGAAAGCAAAGGCAATAACACCATTTTGTTCAGTGCTCTTAGACACATTGAGTTGTTTTCAGATCCTTGGACAAATTCTCCAAGAACTTTATACACTGTTTTTCTCTTGCTTTGGTCACTGTTCCCTCTAATCTCTACCTGGCCAGGTTCTACCTTTCCTTCTGGTTTCAACTTGCACATAACTTTCTCTTCCAGTTTATTTTCTCTTCAAGGTCATGACTTCTACACCATGTCACTTGAGATGTAATTAGGTGGGTATTTGTGTTTTCACTATACCATTCCTTTACATTATCAAAATTCAGAATTGTCACATTATTCTAAATATTCTTTATACTTTATTCCCACAGAACTATTAACTCTCTAAGTTCAGGGATTATGTCTACCCTGATCACTCAGGCCTAAATAAGTCATCTGCAAATTAGAGGTGATCAATAACTGTTGTTATTTTATCAAATGAATGAATGAGTGAGGGAATATGTGAATAGAAAGAAAACGGGGATTGAATGTTTATGCTACTGGCTTTTCAGATAAGAGGTGTAAGTCTCCATCATTGTCGCACACTGCAAGCAGATGCTAGGCCCACAATTAGTGGAAATTCAGAATTAGTTTTCCCATTTTCCGAATCACCATTAGAGAAAATAAACTTTACACTCAATAATAAAGAAGAATTTCAATGCTTAGTTTTAGAGATGATCTCAACTTTTAGACAAAGACCCAAGTTTTTAAATCAAAGTTAATGTAGCCTCTAATTATTTCACACCATTTACAGTAATATAAATTGCTTCAAACTTCTGGAGTAGAATTTCTACATAACTCACCAAAATGCAAGACATAGCAATTTGACCTAGCAATTCTTTAACCATGCAAAAATATATGTACAAAAATATTCAGTTGTGCACTTTGTTGAACAAGTATGGACAATCCAAACTTTATCTTTGGAAACTAATTAAATAAATTCTGATAAAGCTAGATACTGTGTAGCTATTTAAATTAATGAAGATGACTTGACTCTATTCATACAAAAAAAAAAGATTCCAAATATGTTGTTAGAGGAAAGAAATCGCATTACAGAACAATACATAAAATGTGATTGTGCTGTACTTTTTGTGTACACACACACACACACACACACACACACATATTATTCATTTCTAATTCACTCAATACGTATCTCTTGAGGAAATACTATGTGCTAACAAATGCTCTGTGCAGGTGGTTATAAAGTGGAAAATAAGATAAATACAAGGTTTCTGTTTTTTTGATAATAAACATTGCATAACATTCTAATGTTTATAAATAAATATACAATGATCAGGAAGAAGGCACACCAAATTTTAACAATGCATACTTAATCCAAGACTAAGAAGGTCAATGAGAAGATAACTATTAATTTTTTATAGTTTACTCTTTATATTTGTGTACATAGCATTTAAATTTGACCAAAAGCAGCAAGCATTCATTTTTTTTTTTTTTTAAGCAGGATTTATTGAGAGGACAAAAGGCTCCCACAGTGGGAGGGGACCTGACAGGGTTGCCTGCATTCCTTTTATATTGAAAAAAAAAAAGAAATAAAACTCTTATTTGACAACTCAAACTAGCTCATCTAATCCAATACCCTCCAAATTTTCTAAAGTGTCCTCCATCATAACATAAGAACTTCAGTTTGGAACTCAAACCAGTTTGTTTATTTGTTTGTTTTTATATTCAGCTCATACTCAATATTTTCCACAACCCATAATCTGCCAATTTGTAATATTTTTTCATCACTATCTTCTCTCCCACTGAACTGGCACACTTGTTAAAGGAAGAAATATTATTTACCTTTCTATCCTGGAACACTAAAGACAGTGCCTTAGTTAGATGAAAAGTTTGAAGATAAATGTGTTGATGTCTTTGGAAATTATTACTAAATTTTAAACAATTTTATTGTTCCAGGTAATGTAGAAAAATTTATTTTACTTGCTGTAAGGGAGCGTTCTTTTACTACTTTTTGTCCCTAACAGTGCCACTAATTTAAAATATGGTTAATGATGATTCTTGAAACATGAAAGGTAAAAACTGTTCCTAGCCTCTGGTGAAGCTCTCTGCCCTCACAGAGTGACTCTCAAAATACCCACATTCTGCAGTTTCATCTAATATATAAAACTGGATCACTTATTTGATTACAATATGACAGATATTAAGTATTTTTGTTTACCATGCAATTTAACATATTTGGTCATATGTGAAAAATCATTTGGGAATCAACAGAATTGAATTCTGTTTAATAAACTTCGGAGGTCTTTATTAAATAAGTTTAATGCCAAAGGGTAAAATCCACTTACTGTATAATCTGGAAGTCTGCTGTGTTTAATGGGAATCAGAGAAGAGATTTATATTCTAAAATCCATGACTAGTCATGAAATACTGGGATCAAATAGGCATTAAGCATCAAAAATCAAATAATGGAGAGGACTTTTCTAAATTATTTATTTAAATGTGGGACAGAAATGGGTTGTTAAGGAAGCTTAGTAGAGAAATAAATTTGATTACTTGGGAAACAGGTCAAAATGCTACAGAAACCCAAAAGCTAAATGTCCCTAATTATAGGAAAGGAGTCCATGAGAGTATCCCAGTAGTGATGATGAGAGGAAAATAACATTGGAAAATAGAAGCTGGTATTGATAATTCACTTAATGAACATGTTTGGTGCATTAAATGCCATTAAAAATATGCTAGGTTGGCCAGGCTTAGTGGCTCAGCTTGTAATCCCAGCACTTTGGGAGGCTGAGGTGAATGTATTGCTTAAGCCCACAGGTTCGAGACCAGCCACGGCAACTTGGCGAGACCTCATCTCTACAATTAAAAAAAAAAAAAAGTGTTACGTGCTAGGGTCAGATCAGGATATAGAAAATACAGTGGGTTAAACAGTTGATGTTTAATAGAGAAAATTATTCCACTATGATAAAATAGTAGCTATAAAACATAAGGAAACTATGTATGGTACCTGGGGATAGTAGTCAGTATGTTGGAAAGGACCAACTGTTAAGAGGATTTCTCCGCAAAGCTAGCGTTCATACCTTCTAGGAGAAGATGAAGTTCAACCCATTAGATGGCCGAGAAATTTGTTCATTGGTCCAGGTCCACACTGGGCCATAGTCACTGGGCCATAGTCACTGGGCCAGCAGGCGGCAACCCTCAGGAGTGCAGCTGAGGAGCAGACAATCAAAGACTCAGGTAGCATATTGAGGAACTGGGACTTCTGGGTGCAGGTGGGTGGTATCAGGGTTGAGGCTTTGATCACGGAGGGGACCATATGTTCTATGAGTGTGAATGGATGTCCTCGTCTCCTGACCTGATCCAACACACAGCATCCAGAAACTGTAGAGAAAGCCCTTCCTGCAATGTCCCTTGGTGCTTTCTGCACAGAACAGTTAAAATTGTGCTCACTTTAATGCAAACATACTTAAAGGAATTCTGTTTATTATCAGAGAGTATATATCGAAGAGCATATATACCAGCTGAGAAGAAATAAATTGATCATTGGGACAATTACACATAACTTTTACCTTGAAAGAACATAATTTAAAATGTGTAGACACACACACAAAACTGAATACAGTATGTTCTCATTCATAAACAGCCTTTAAACCTTGGGCACACAGACACAAAAATGAAAACAACAAATGCTGGGCACTGCTAAAGGAGCGAGGGAGGGAGAAGAAATAAGGAGGACACAACCACTCCTTGGGTAACAGGTACACTACTGGGAGAGAGAGTTCACTGGAAGCTCAAACCTCACCTACATGGAATTTACTTATGTAGCAAATCCTCATACATATTCCATAATGCTAAAATTAAAAAAAATACATACATACATAAAATAAAAGGTTTACAATTTGTGACAGGGTTAAATAAAAAATAGTGAGAAAGAGGACCATCCAGGGAGGAAGCTCATGTCAGATGGGAGTACACAAATGGGGGAAATATAGTTCCAATTTTATATTTGACAACAAAAAGTAGAAAGTTTACAAGAGGGACATACCTCTTTAGATAGCAGAGCTAGGTATGGGGCAGAAATAAAACAGTAATTTATTCATTGTCTCTATTCCTTCTTTGCAGTTTGTGAAAGTCTCACTAAGGCCTCTACAACCTTAACTCAATTTCATGGCACACTGCTTCCATTCCCTGTATTAACAGTGGCCCCAATAAGTTTTTTTATTTTCTGTTTTTGGGTTGTATAGGTAACTGACCACTTGATAGTACATATTTACAGACCATGTCCCTCAAAGAGGACTTTAAAATGAGCAAGCATGATCACAATCTCTCCTAAAAGAATTCAGATTGGCAATAGATAGTTAAACTTAATGTACTCATTTGTTGTTATAACAGTATTTAGGAGTACTTGTGGTTAATCATGAAGCCCTGGATATGAGAATTCATGTGGCTGGGAGCCTATAAAATATAAATCAATTTAAATAAGCAAGATGAGGCATGGCATAAACTAGTTATAAAATATTTTTTCCAGAAATGTTATTTTTTTCCTTTTCTGGATAACTTTTTGTTATCTGTAATTATTATTTTGTCTCAAAAATAAGAATGAGCTGAAGAATATTATTCAAATATTATTCAGTGTATTTTTGCTCCATAGGATGATTTTTGTCAGTACAATACGTGTAAAGGTCTTGTGCTAGACAAATATAATAAAAGCCTTGAGATCTTTATCAGATGAATGGTATAAAAAGAATAGAGATATTATAAAGACTATACACTCAATAAAATTATGGGCTGACATAGCCTTATTTTAAAAAGAAATCCTGAGAATAAGCATGAGAAAGAACAATGGGATTTACTCAACTTACATAAAGTATTGAATATTTCCAGAAATGTCAGTGAGTTTTAATGAGGCTTAACAAAGGAACTCGTCAATGGCAATAGCTACTGTATTTTCTGCATTCACTCTGAGAGAGAAGATGATCAATTATTTATTCAATAAGTAGTTATTAAGTACATATTGCATGGAAGGCAATGTTGTCAGAATTGGAGATTTGACAGTAAACAAGTCAGGCTAGGTCTGTGTTCCCACTGTGCTTATATACTAGTGATGAGAGGCAGAAGCAGATAAGAAAG
Organism: Carlito syrichta; assembly: GCF_000164805.1. Taxonomy (NCBI): domain Eukaryota; kingdom Metazoa; phylum Chordata; class Mammalia; order Primates; family Tarsiidae; genus Carlito; species Carlito syrichta. The sequence continues at coordinate 773,323 of NW_007260278.1, read as the reverse complement.
GGAAAAAACAAGGAAGGGAGAAGGAGCATAACCTACCTTCAAAGCATATCACAGAATTGTTCCGTCATCTCCATCTCCATCTATAGCCACATCAGCCGGAGCTACCACCACCTTTTGTCTGAACAATAGCCACCGGCCATAACTTGGCCCCTTGCCTTTCTCTCTTCCGAAAAACAGATTTTAGCAGACTAAAATCTGTTTCCTACACAGTCAATAAAATGATCTGCTCCATCTGTTAATTATAAAATATCATTTCCTGACTTAAATCCTTCAAAAACCACCTGTCAAAACACATATATGACTCATTTATTAAATGAGTTGGACTCAGAATGAATAAAGAAGGAAGCATCTCCATACTGTTCTACCATTGCCACTTAAAATCCATCTTTTGGAATTTTCCTCTGTATCTCAGGATTTTTTGTGTGTGTGTGTGAGCAAATTCGATAGATTTTTCTAGTTACATTCATGTATTGATGAACAGTCTTGTTTTAATGTACTAAAAAGGACCAGATCAGTGAAATATAAAAACTTCACTCTGTCATGTAATTTAAAGCTTCTGCCTCCACAACTCAGGCCTGAATCAGATTTTTAAGACTGTAGCAGAGGTAAAAACAGTCTTTGTTTTGTCTCTTTTTTCCTCCTTCTCTCCTCCATGACTAGATAGCTGCTATTCCTGGTTGTTCCAGAATCTGGTGTAGAGAAAAGAAGGAGTTAGAAGAAATGGCAAAGTCTTATGGTGACTCATTCTGTCCTATCTGCTGTTGTATCCTTCTGTGGAACAGAAGCCAAAGAGTATGTTTGTGTGAGTTTTTATTTTGCTTGTTTTGAGATCCATCAGTCAATTGAGAGCTACAGCTCTCAATATCATTTTCAGGTCTGGATTATATTCCACCAAATGGCCCTTTAACTCGCCTCTCAGCTCTTCCCTCCGATACCGTATCGCATGTGGTTTCTTTACGATTGGCTCATGTCATCCTGACAGATAGACTTCTTTGTTGAGGTGCTGTCACCCACTTCCCTAATGACATGGTGGGGAAGTGGGTGAATGAATGCAGGGAAGTAGGTACTCTGATAAACTATTCATCTTTCACCTGTCTCCCAATAAATCCTTCCACAGTTTTGATGTGGCCCAGAGGTCAGTTACAAGGTAAGAGTTACACAAAGTAGGTTTACCAAGTTCATTGTTGGTAAAACACATCATTTGGGATCTTAGGGTTCTTCCCTTCTATTGTGCCCAGTTCTTACGTGGCATATTAAATCAAACAGAAATGTCTCTTTAACATGTAACTACATGTGTTATGAATGTAGTATTATTACCTCAGTTTACAGAAACTAACAGACCTTCACTGTTGCCTAATTCTCTACCATAGCTTATAGCACTTTCTTTCTAACACCTGTGCCCAAATAGCACTGGTCTTATTTCAGAGCTTTAAACACAAGCTTGTCCTTGCCTTAATGTATTTTGTTTCCTATTCCTTCCTCCTGTAATGATCTTTCTCTTGATGTTGGCATGACTGATGTCTTTTTGTTTGGTGCTTTGGCTAAACGTCCTCCCTCAGAGAAGCCAACCCTGACCTTTCTCATTAGTGGTGGCAATGAAGGGAATTTCCTCCTTCCCCCATCCCAGACAACTATTACATTTTTCTTCTTTCCACAAACATCCCACTCTCCTCTGCTTTCCTCTTTTTGTGACCTTACTTTTTATTTCTCTGAGAAACCAGAAGCAATGGTAGGGAGACTGTATCATCTGCATACCACAAAATCTTTCATTATTCCTTCTGAGTCCAACTCATTTAACAAGTGAGTCATATATGTGTTTTGACAGGTATATGTCAGGGAATAATATTATTGATTAACAGATGGCATGGATCACTTTATTGACTGTGTAGGAAACAGATTTTAGGAGCAGAAGAGAGAAAGGCAAGGGGCCAAGGTACGGGACACTAGCCATTGTTCAGACACTAGCCATTGTTCAGGTGATGGTAGTTAGGGCTAAAGTGGTTATTGATGAAGGTGGAGATGAAGGGACAGTTCTGTGATATGCTTTGAAGGTAGGTTCAATAGGACCAAATTATCTTGGAAGGGGGAATAAAAAGGAATGAAGAGCAACTGCTATATTTTAGGCTCAAACAATTGATCACTAAAATTTCCTGAAAAGCAAAAGTTTGGACAAGGAGAAGAATGCAGTTAGGGAGAGAACTCAATAGTTCTGTTTAGGTAATATTAAATTTGAGATGTCAAGCAGACATTCATTTGGTGATATGACATTTGGAACTGGTAGTAGAAGTCTAGAGTTGTGGAGGAAACGCAAGAAGGGATATATAGATTTTTGGAATCGTCAGCACATAGTATTTAGAACCCTGCGTTTAAAATAAGTCATCCAGAAGGAATGAGTATAAAGAAAAGAGCATGGGTGCTAAAGCAGAAGACTGTGACATTATAAAGTTTGGTAATCAAGTAGAGAGAACAAAAAAGAAACTGAGGAGGTGCAATGATCCAGGAGGTAGAAGGAAAGACAATAATGTATTGTATCCTAAAGCTATGAGAAGAAAATATTTAAGAAGAACCGAGTGGACAGCAGTATCAGGTGCTGATGACAAAGCAATTTTAAAAAGTAAGTCATTAATGACCTTGACAATGATTTTTGTTAATTAATTGATTGACAATGAATCCAGGGTTTCAGGAGTTGAGAGAAATTTACACACAAGCTACAGATAAATAATGCTGTCAAGAAGTGAATGGAAGACAAAAAGCATAGAAGCCAAACACTATGTATGGACAAGAGCCATATAGGGGAAAAAAATACAGATTATACTTTCAAGAGCATGTCTGAACACTGATGAAAATGTGAGAATGATCAATGGATGATTCAAGAACACAGGGTGGAGAGTATGAGTAAATATGAGTAAAAGAGTGATGTTGTGAATTAAACAGATAATGAAATCTAGCACAATACTTAAAGGGTGTGGCCTAGATAGGAACACAGATTTTTTTTTTTTTTTTTAGTTAAAGGAACAAGGTCTGGGAGTTAGGGCAGAAGTAAATTATTTTTGTGATAGATGAGAACATTTCTATGCAATAGCTTTTATCTACTTTTCAAATCAACTGATTTAGACAATGTCCTTTTATTTTTTATTTTGAGAAACTAATTCTCAAAAGTATAAATTCTCTTTGCCAGTCAAGCTAGCAAAATCATAATGGACATGGCCCTTTTATCTGAGCAACAATAGCAGATCTAATTTAACATTATTTTTGTTTGTTTGTTGTTTTACTCTTCTTGGGTGATTAGGAAACTGCTAATAGCCTAGTATACAAGATTATTTTGGAAAGCCATACCTACAATCAGATCTGCTATTTTTATTTAAAGTTTACAGATTCCACAGAAACTTCTTAAAGAAGAAATATACACCCTTTTAGTAAGTGGTAAGAAAGATAATGGTAGCTAGCCTCATGTTATTCTATTTAACTATAAACATTCCCATTTCCCCAAATAAGCTTGAGTTTTAAAAGTCTAGACATTTTTAACATTAAACCTTGCCCATGCTTTCAATGGATTAAAATGAGTTTTTCCAAATGATGGAAGAATTAAATCAGTCAATGATGGCCATGATTGATGTCATTAAGAGACTAGAGATGCATGAATTGAAGTTCAGCTGAAAGAAAGTCAGTAGTCAGTGGGTTAGGGCTGCAGATTGAATATCCAGTGGTCCATCTGTATCAACAACAATGGGGAAAGCATGTCCATGAGTAGTTAAGTGAAATGGGCCTGTATGGGTAGATTTAGTATTTCACAATTAAGACGAGAACTTGGCTCAAGAACTATTCCATAGTTGAATAGCTTCAAGAATATCTAATTGAGTGTATTATTGGCTTGATTACAGTGACTCAGAAAGCAGCTTAGTTCACAATAAGCCATAATTGTACCTCATTCCCTCTAAGGCAAAAATTCCTTTATCCCCAACCCGTATCTCTTTAGGTACTAATAAAATGTCATATTTGATCAGTGAGATAGGGCTATTTACTTGTCCTACTAGAAGAAACTTTAGATACCCAAGCTACTAATTTGGCATATGCATTTAGGCACAGAATCAGGGACAGGTTTCAGTATTTCTATCTTATGGTTCCGCTGTAAAGAAGCCAAAGTGAACATTATGCAGAGAGGCATTCTTATGGGATATTCTACTTTAAAAGGTCATAGTTTGGCAGAGGAAATGAGTATTTTTTTTTTAAGCATCTAAAATGTTTGGAGCCCAAACAAAGTTTTATGACTAAGAAATGGAAATAAATGTCTCCTATTTAATAAATATTTGTTTCACATTGAATTGAGTGAATCGATAGCTTTTATGTATTCTATGCACCAGGAAATTTGCTTTCTTTCTACTTTTCCTTTTGAATTTAATTGATTGTTCAAAATGCTGAGAGAATGCAGGTATCATGCATAACCAGCTTCATTACACCGTATGTACCTTGTATACTGTATAACATCTGCTATAATCTTCATTTTTAAATTATTGCCTCTAAGGGCTATCATAGTTTATTTCTTCTATCTTTATTCCATATTCTTCTTTCCATTCCCATTGGATGAACTCAGACAGTGAGAGCCTTTAATCAGTGAAGTGACCCCAAATATAATGCTCACAGAATCTAAGCTGTCCCACTACAGGTTCTTATAGTTTCGCACTGGCTTCTGTTGACCATGGGAAACTAAAAGACGACCCAGTGAATCCTCAGACTTCAGTGGTAGTCTCTGTATTAGTTTCCTATTGCTGCTATAACAAATTACCACAAATTTGGTGATTTAAATTAGGTCCAAACAACCCGTTTCTTTCCAGAAGCCGCCTACATCCTTTGGCTCATAAACATTTCCTTCCCCTTCAGAGCCAGCAGCAAAACAATTGCAAATATCTTTCCCTCTGTTTCTGCCTTCTGTTAACATAAGGATCCCTGTGGTTACATCACTGGGCCTGCCTAGATAACCCAGATAATCTCCATATCTCAGTAATCTTAATTTAAGTACATCTGCAAAGTTATTTTTGCTATATAAGGTAACATTTTTACACATTCCACAGTCCTCCTTTTCTTCATTATGTACCAGAAATCCAAGTTGTTCTTAGTAATCTGAATCAACCATCCCAGACAGTAGAGAAAATCTCTTTTCTGACTGTTGACTCACCAGTATGAAGAGGAAAGGGGGAAAAAAAAAAAAACTGTTGGTCAGAATACAGTTTTATCTTCTAGTTTAAAGAAATCATGACTGTATGACTGTTGCCTTGGGAATGAAAATCTCCAAATCTACTGAGTCCAAAGCTATGGACAAGAGAAGCAAAATTCCCACAAGCGAATTATCAAGTGTGACAGTGAAAGTGAGTTTTTCCACTTACATCCTTAGGTCCTGGACTCGTATTTTGTCAGCAACACTACATATTAACCTTTGTTTTATGGAATAAATTTTGCCCTATAGAACAATAACCCAGCATTACAAAGTGTTACCCTCAGATGGAGCACTGATTGAGTCTACTGAAAGCCATTTAATCATGAATAGGCCTGTGATAATATGGGGGAATTCCAGGTATAAGAGCTATTGTTGAATGTTTTTTTTTCCTAAAATGAGTTCTTTATCTATGTCTATCACCTTGACTGGGGTGATGGTTTCACAGGCAAACCCATCAAAGTTTATATGTCAGATATGTGTAGTTTAATATATCAATTATATTTCAATAAAGTTGTTTTTAAAAAATGAGTTATTTTTCTAAAGGAGACACTATGTGGGTAACATGTTAACAAATAATCCGGTGGCGTGCGATACAGTTCTAGTTTGTGAAGGCAATTGTTAAATCTTTAGTCATTTTGCGAATTGGTTGTTAGACACAGTTATTATTAAAGTAAGTTTACTGTAGGATAACAATAAAACTTCACTGAGTTTATCACTTCTGTAAAAAGCTCTAGCTTCCTAAGACCATTTTTATACCTTGAGAATTATGCCTAGCTAATTATCTTGATCAAAAAGGATAATAAAACTTCTTTTATCTTCCTAAGAGAGACATATAATTGTAGTACAGAATGTACATTCTGTACTACAATTAGGTTAAGTTACCCAAGTGGCAGGAATACTGGGGTGCTCTCTCTCTAGGAACAAAGTCAAGACTTTGGGGAAATCTCTAGGTCATTGCTATGGTTTGAATGTTTGTATTCTCCAAAACTCATGCTGAAATTTAATTGCCAATGTAATATTTTGGGAAGGTGGGGCCTATGAAAGATAAGTATAGGCCCCACCTACAATCCACCTTTATAAAAAGGCTTTCAGGAGTAGGCATTCTTTTTTTTTTTTTTGCTCTTTTCTGTCGTGAGAAAAAAAGTGTTTTTTTCCTGAAGGATTCAGCTTTTAAGGCACCACCTTGGAAACAAAGACTAAACCTTCACTTGGCACCACACCTGCCAGCATCTTAATCTTGGATTTCCCAATCTCCAAAAGTATAAGAAATAAATTTATGATCTTTATAAATTATCCAGTCTCAAGCTCAGAGTAAAAGACCAGGATGAGAGAAACCAAGATCCTGTCATCCAGTCTCAAGGAGCGTTATTTTCTTTTCCTTTCTCCTTTGAGAGAGGAAGGTCATGACTATCTGTGTCATCTTTGTCCCTTGCCTGTGGAATGTGCAACTACTAGGGTAGAATATTTGACCTGTCTTTTATCATGTTACCATAGAAGTAAAATCTGGGACAAGGGTGGGGAAAGGATGTTCAGTCAGATTTATTACTTACTATAGTATAATAAATAAGTTATTTGTCTTTGATCTAGGACATCTGGTGTGTGATAAGTCAAGTTAAAATTAATAAAGTTGAATGTTAAAAATCCAACATTTCTAGTTAAATAAAATGTATTAAAACAAAGATAATAAATACTCAAATCTCATAACTTCCTAATTATTTTACTATATTTGCTGTCTTTTATTGCTTTGAATTTATGTTATTGTTTCTATATGGTGAAAATACTACATAGCAGTGTGCCACTTAACATCTTTTCTCAGGTTCAAGTTTAATGGATGTCACACTGGCCGTAGTGGGAGTATTCACAGCATAGAAATTAGCAAACAGTACAAATCATAATTGCATTGTTTGGCTGATTATCTAGAATTGATGGAGAATATGTTAATAATCCAGATCAAATATAAAAGAGACTGCAGCTATTGCATTGTGAACAGCGGGGTGGAGGGAGAGAGAAAATATTTTTCAGTATTCAGTTCAGTATCCAATACTGAATTACTTCAGTATTCAAAATCTGTTATTCAATTCAACGAATCAGTTACGTCAGAACCCATGAAAGAAATTTCAACATACATATATTTTATTTTACTTTCATCTTGTCAATGTGAAAGAAAATATTAATCAACATCCATGCCTGAACAGCATTCAATGTTGCAATCATAGATGGCGTATGGATAAAAGGGTTTAGCATATATCAGCAAACTTATTTTGTGAGAAACAATTAGTTTCATGAAATTTTCAATAATTAATCCCATACATTATATTACTGTTTGCCCATTTTATCCTACATGTTCTTTTTATCAATATAATTTATAATAAATGTTTCAATATATACACATACCTTTTCTGGGAGACTATTGTTAAATATTGACCAGCAAAGCACTGAAAAAAAAAAAAAAATTCTGAAAGTCCACTAACCACAATAAGGAAAAACATTGTGAGCATGAAGGCAAAACTATTTGCAAAATATGGGTACATTCCAGCGTCCTCTTCATGATAAAGAAGTCTAACGAAGTTGATTTGGGATTCCAGGAAATGGAGCTACATGGGAGTTTTAGCATTGGACTCTGCTGTTGTCAGGGAGTCCAGCAGAACTCAGCATAGTGGTAACACTGGTGAGAGGAAGCCCATGTGACGGAGTTCATGCACGGTTTCTTCCCTGTTGCCTAACTAACTCACCTGTCTTTATTTCATAAAAATCTATTAATGTCTAATGCTTGTTCATCAATAAGCATCTCAAATTAATGATTTAATTATAGAAAGTAGTTACAAGTGAAAATTTAGCTCTTAATCTTTACAGAATATATTCTTCCTTACCTCTTTCTAAATTTTACTTACATATCTTCTTGCTGTGGTATGTAGTTTCCCTTAGGGAATCCTGTTTATCCACCACCTCCAATTTCTCTTACATACATGTGCATGTTATACATCAGGATAAGTGACTCATGTTAAGTAGATCATAATGGAAAATCAACACTTATTAATACATTACAAATATCATAATTTTTAGAATTTATTAGTTTGAATCCTATAATGTAATTTTTGTAGACAAAATGCAGTCTAATAGTGACAACTTCTTAAGGATTAACACATTAGCGCATGCTCACTTCAGCATATGAATTAGGCTATATAATTAAATATCAGTTGGCTTTATGTATGTAAAATGCAATGGTGAGCTAAGTTAATGCTCTCTATGATTTAGTTTGATACTAATGTGGAAAGTAACAATAAACATGTTAGAGTAGATCCAAGAAATACAAACATTTTATTATTCCTCACTTCCAATCAGGTGTAAATTCACACACATGCAGAATGAACTTGACTAGCTAAAAAGGAACAAATAAATTACCAAAGATTGCTCACTCCTGTAATCTCAACACTTACGGAGAACGAGGGGAGAGGCTTGTTTGAGCCCAGGAGTTCAAGGCCAGCCTAGGAAACATAACAAGACCTTATCTCTACAGAAAACCCCAAAATTAGCCAGGCATGGTGGCACACACCTGTAATTCCAGCTATTCACGAGGCTGAGGCAGGAGGATCACCTGAGCCCAAGGGGTTAAGACTGAGGTGAGCTATGATCATGCCACTACACTTCAACCTGGGTGACTGATGAATACATATGTATGTACATACATACATACATACATACATACATACATATATAGGTCACTAAAGATGATATAGCTTAGTACAAGGTACTTGGGATATATACTGAAATGGTACTTTTCTCCAAGGAAGAGAAAGAAATTATTAAGCACCTCTTAACCAGACCCTGTGCTAGACATTTTGTATGAAGCTTTTTATCCGTATGTCAATGACACCATGATATTTTGTCTCTATTTTTTTGGAAAAGTGAAACACAATAAATTGCCTAAAGAGACACAGCTCACAGAAATCAGACTTGGAATTTGAACCCACATCTCACTAATACAGAGCTCCTGCTCTTTTTGTCATTCCCATATGGAATCCAAATTAAAACAATAAGAATGAAATGTAACCAAACAGAGAAATTCAATGACTAGAGATTTAGAGGAGGGAAAAAAAAGAGCAAAAAGCGATTTTAAAAAATTCTTGACAAGGCATGACCAATGAATTGTATCACTTCAAGTTTGTCAGAACGGAGATAAAATTTGCATGGATGATGTAAGCATGTTTATCCCCATAGCCAGAAACTAAAAATTCCCCCAACTATAAGATGAGAGCTCAATGACCTGTAAAATATCACTTGAAAATGAAAGTCAGCTGTGAGTTGGAAAGTACAAGCACCAAGAAGTACCCTTGTAATCCTCCTCTTGTATTCGTCTGGAATGCAATCAGCTCACTTAAGTGGCATCTTCACAGATTTCTCACACACATGACTCTGGTCTTTCCAAGGCAAGTTTCATCTTGAGATTTACTGTTGCAGCCTGATTTATAAACTCCTTAAGATGACAAAAGACTTTAAAGAGAAATTTATTTCCAACATTATAAAATAATTCTCAACTTTTTCATTACATAATCATTTGCGTTGTGGTATTAAATAAAATTGATTTTAAAAAACTGAAACACTAGTAGAGGTTAAAAATTAAAATATTCTCTTTAGTAGATATGTACTAGGTCAAATATATTTACATGTAATATGTATATTCTCTGAGAAAATAACTTTAAGAAAATAATTGAATCCTCAAAATAAAATTATAACTGTATGGCTAAAGTTATAATTTGCTGGTATGTGTTGTACAATCCTACAAAAGTGCAATTAATATAAAAATTTACTAATGATTATATTGCCTTATGTCAACTCAGCTACTCTGAACATGACAAATATATAAGGAGATGAACCTTATAAATTAGTTTTTTATTCAGAATTGTCAGCTAGTCAGTAAATACCAGAAACCATAAGAATAACCCAGAGTTACATGTTTGACCTTGCCTCTTATATATCAGTTATTTCAAGCTGTCAAAACATTCTCTATGATTTTGAAATACTGTGAATCTTTGTGAACTCGTTGAATTCTGATATGAATACCTATACTTCAGATATTCAAACCTTAATCTGAGTTTGTCAATATCTTACTCATTCACCAAAATCCTAATTATGAAACAGTTTAGCTAGAAGTAATAACCCATTATCAAATGCCAATATATGTTTTTATTTGTGATACTTGCCTCCTTTTCCCTTCTATTGTAACATTTATGAATAAGTCTTTTAATTACTGCTATTTTTTATTTTTATTTTTTGAGTTGGAGTCTCACTCTGTCACCCAGGCTGGAGTGCAGTGGCACGCTCACAGCCACCACAGCCTAGACCTGCTGGACTCAGGTAATCCTTCTGTTTAAGCCTTCCAAGTAGCTGGAACTACGGGTGCAGGCCCAGTCAATTATTTTTTGATTTATTGTAGACACAGGGTCTCACCAAGTGGCTCAGGCTGGTCTCGAACCCTTGAGCTCAGGCAATCCTCTCGCCTTGGCCTCCCAAAATGCTGGAGTTACAGGCTTGAGCCACCGTGCCCGGCCAAATATTATTAACATTTGTGAAATGTCTGAATCTAGGGATATTTCCTCTTGTACCCTTATGTCTATACACACAAAATGTATGTTCTCCACAGCTGAATATTTTCTATACATTACATTCTTCAAATATGTACTACCCTGAAACTCATCTGTAATAATGGGCCCAATCCAAGTTGAGTAATTTATTTGTATTCTTTCATAACTAGAATTCATTTTTATAAAAGTAGTTGCATTGTTTTTCACAAATATGAAGAGCCCAAGCTTCCCTCACCTGTGAGGTGATGGTAAGGATGAGATGAGTGTCACTTTTTACTTGACTCATGGGGAATGATACCTTAATGCAGCATAGACTCTATACTTGACAGTGCTCAAACGAATATTTTAAAAGTTTAACCAGTAGTAAATAACACCAACACACATTAGCTCTGCAGTATTGATGAACCTGTATCACTGATGCGCATGTCCTGATCATCCCCCAATCAACCTCTATCATAAAATATCTGTGTTCCCAGGTCATAGCATTTCTCACATCTGTTCCTGCTTTGTTGGGCTCGTCATCGCTGATGAAGCTGAAATGTTTTCATTTGCCTATTAGACATTTCTGTGTTTCCTCTGATTAATTGCTTAGAATGAAGACATTTTAAAATATGCCAGCATTATAAAAATAGAATCCAACGCACAATTTCTTAGTATGATACTGGAGGACTCACTACCCAAGAAACGAATACATAAGTTAGTAAAATAATAAGAATGAAATACTGGAGATCCAAGACATCATGAACCTGAGGTGACTGGCAAAAGAGGTGCTCAGCATGTTGTTAAAAGCAAGAACCAGGCATGCAACTGGGCAGCAGAATTAACAAATGATTCAGATAAGGAGACCTAGAGCATCAGGAAGTTCCCCCCGCCCCAGAAACAGGTGGTTATATGATCTGAGATACTTCAACATTAAAGTGAAGCTTGTGCCTCTGGGAGTAAATTAATAATAGATTCATAGAATATAAAGAACTAAAGCAAAGCTGAAATAAAAATTTACTTCAAATGGGAAAAAATATATGCTTCAAATATATAATATAATCCATTCAGTTCAAATATAGATAGCATGTACACTCATAATAGTCAAGACTCAAGAACTCTACAGTGTAAATTAATTTTATCATATTTGAAGTTGGTGCTAAAGAATGCATGTAAGTTCATTTGTTTGTGTTTGTTATTTTTTGTTCATTTTATTAAAATCTTGACAAATATTCAAGTGTATCATACAGTATTGTTAACCATGGGCAAAATGTTGTTTGCTATTATGTATATGGACAAATGCTCATGAGTGGGGGCAAACTAAATAACTAAAACATTCGTCTTATATTGTAATAAGACAAAGTCTAATCTACAAAAAAAACCCCATATAATAAATATATTATTTGTTCTTTTATAAAGATAGAAATAAATATCAGAAGTAAAGACTTGCAGGTAATTGCCTCTGAGGATAAGGAAGGTAGAATGCCATGTTAGCTTAGTTTTTAGTGATTGTTTTTAAAAAGCTAAAAGCACATATGCAGTGGGTTTATCTGAGAGACTTCCAGAGAGAATCTGTGTTTGTTCAAGGTGTTCAAAACCTGGGGCCTCATTAAATTACTTTCCCAGGTTGGATATTTTTGATACTACCTATGAAGAAAGAATTTAAAATCCAGTCTTGAAAGAGGGCAACTTATACTCATGAATTCTCAGGAGTGACTTTCATTCTACAGACGTGCCAAAGCTGTGGCAAATTTGCTAAACATCTCCCTTCACAGAATAGATTATTTTTAGTTTCTCTGACACTAAGATTTTTAGATTTCCAGAGGTCTTTCTGTGGAGTTATTATTCTGTTTTTCCATCTTGCACAGATACTAGATTTTTGATTTTTTTTATCTTGTTGCAACCATTAAATCTCAAGTTCTTAAGGCAGATGCCCTTAGGGCAGCCATAGATTGAATACACACTTACTCAACTGGATTGATATTCCTGGCTCATTCTTCTCTGAGGAATTAGCTTACATTCTCCACTTAGCTATGTATTTTATGAAGATTTTCAAACATTTTATCTAGCATTTGAGACACTTATAGAACACCTTTGTTGAGATATAATTCACATATCATCCAGCATTTTTAATTGTTTTGCTGCAGGAATATTTACAGAATATTTATTCTTAATTTTTGTGGAAATAGGAGACTCTAGTATGGTTTTAATTATTTTCTTCCTTCCATCTTCTCTCATTTTTTTCTGGATAATTTCACTGATATACAACTGCCTACATTGATCCTTTAAATCCCTGTCTCTTCACTATTCTTTTTTCATATTTTTAAACCAATTCCTTAGATTTCCTCAGCTTTTTTTTTCACTCTTTCTACTTTTACTTCTGCTCTCCTAGTTTTGTTTCCAAGAACTCTTTCTTGCTTTTGAATGTTCTTTTCTACATCACTCTATTTTTACTTCACATATGGAATATCTTCTCTTATATTTCTAAGAACATTATAATTTTAGAAGTTTTATTCTTTCTTAAATTTTAAGCTTGCTTTGTTCTTTTCCCTTGACATAAGAAGATGTTTGACGTATCTATGAGTCTATAGCTATTCATTCATATTTAACAGTGAAAACATTAATTCAAGGGTGTATTTTTGTTAACTTGGAAGTGGCGGTGTTAGTGGGTGCTATAGTATAGTGTGACAGAGCGAAATGCCTTGCCAGTTCCTTCAGAAAACAAATAATTCCATTACCTAAATTATTTGGACTGTTTAGTTTAACCAGAGGACGCTTCCTCTCTCTTGCCTAAAGGAACAAGTCTTATTGCTAGCTTCTGGTTGATGAGTAGAAGGTTCCACAATCGTGTTATTTACTATGAATGAAGATACTTATTTGATACCTCTACTTTCAGTGAGGAGCCTCATTCATTGCCCTTTGTTGTATCCAGCTTTGTGATAAAGAAACTTCTTTCAATTTTTCCAGGTTATAAATCTTTCCTATATTTTTAGGGTAGGAAAATAGTAGTCACTTGACCATTGGAGATGGAGAAAGCTACCTAAAATTGTCAACATATAATTCTATTTTCAGTTCCATCTGTTCCTAGCACCCACTCCTCAGAAGTATCCAGAGCCTAGAATCCTGGTCGTTGTAGTCAAGACAAGCAAATCATATTTTTCCATTTCGACACTTGAGTTTCAATATTCCCAACTTGAAAGCTTGTTACCACTTTCCCTTTTACTTTCACCTTCCAAAATCATGTTACACCACTCATCCAGGAGTGTCTTTCATCCCATTCTCTTTGCTCTAGTGCATTTATAAAATTGCTATTCATTAAAGAACATCTTAGCATAATTTTGAGAGGAAAAAGTGCAAACATTTAATAAATCCATCATTTTTACCTGGAAGTATAAAACTAATTTTCATCTCTCTATTGGTCACATGTAGCTATTTCGGTTCCTGACTTATTTCACTTAGCACATTCTCAGTCATATGTGGAAGCTGAAAAGAAAAGTAAATCTTGTGGAAGTAAAGCAAAAAGAATAACACAAGATACAAAGGACTGGGAAGTATAGGTAAAAGAGGGAAATGGGTAGATCTTTGCTAGAGGATACAAAATTACAGTTAGATTAGAGGAATAAGTTCTAGTGTTCTATAATACAGAGGATGACAATAGTTAACAACAACTGATTATATAATTTCAAATACTAGAAAAAGGATATAGTTTTTTCAAAACAGATACATAATAAATATTCAAGATTATCGATGTGCTAATTACCCTGATCTGATCGGTCCATTATATGTATTGATACATCATGTACTCCATAAATATTTACCATTATTATATGCCAATTTTAAGAGACCCATATTTATCGTTATTTTTTTTTTGCCAAATTTTTAAACTTATTATTATCTGTATTGTCTACCAGACCACAAGAATCTCAACAAACTCCTACCTCCTTCTGGTTTTATGGCAACCCTCAACCTCTCCCACACACATATTGCTATCACTCAACAGTTTTTATTCTGAATCATTACCATACATGTGGTTGGAGAGTGAGTCAGAGGAGAAAAGATGGTCACTGCCTAGATGAAAAGAGTAAAATTTGCTTAGATTTTAACCTGTTCTTCCTTGTAATGACTAGTAATAACCTCCTAGACTTATTTCTCTTTCTGAATATTCAATTTAGCTTTCTGTGTTATAATCATCTAATTTTTAAAAATAAATGAGCATTTTTATTTCTGGCTTGCATTTAAATGATATTCTAGAAATATATATAAAGTAACAAGTTCAAAATTTTTCTTAGCTGTCTTTGAAATCTTATGTTGTTTTCTTCTTTCTTTCTGTTCTTCCTGCACTGTTCTTGAAACAGTAAAGCTGTTGAGAAATCCAAGTCAAGGTAATGCTTATTTCTTCATACACATATATGTGCATATGCACAAACACATATAAATACATATATACACAAATATATGTACATACATAGTTTCATAACACCTTTAAGAAAATTTTTTAGCTTTGAAATTTTTAAGGGATAAAATTTAGATATAAATATTTTGGTTTGTTTAAAATGAGATTTATTTAAAATTCTCTCCCTTTATATAGTTCATTAACTTGGGAAAAATTTTAATAACTCTTTTATCTAATATTTTCTCCCATCCATATATTTTTAAACCTCCATATTTTTAAACTTTTTTCTTTTACATTTTCCACTTGGTCAGCCACAGTTCCTCAGTCTGATCTTTTGATTCATTGATTCACTTTCCTGTGGAAGTATACTGTTACTCAACTCACCTACTGACTTATTTCCAAATGTTATATGCAACATCTGAAAAGTTTATTATTTTAATAACTTCTTGTTTCTACTTTGTGTTAGCATTATCACTTTTTAATTTCTTTGAGGACATTTATTATACATATTTTAAAATATTATTATCCGAGATTCATTAATTTTGCTTAGTTTTGTCTATTTTTAAGGAGGAAAAGGTAGACCACAGGGCAGTCTCTGGTGTTAATTACAGGCTAGACTCGCTCTATTTTCATCCTCTTCTGCTGGGTGACATTCCCTCAGGTACTGTTCTTAATCTCCAGTTCTTTACTATCCTGCAATATTAGTTCTTCTGGGATTAAACATTTTTAACCTTGGGAGTTTAGTAGAGAAAAACGACACTAAGTGGCCAATGTTTACCTACAAAACTGGGCACTGTCACAGGACTTGCAAGGTAGTAATGCACTAAAGTGCACAAGGAAAGTCTGCTCCTCTAGGCTTTTACTTTTCCTAGGAATCCAGCTGTCTTCATATTCTCCTCACACTGTAACCAACCACCACCTTTGGCTTTTACACATTTATCTCCATTCAGTTCTTACTATAGGTTCCAGGATCTGTCAAATTCACTAACATTTCTGAAATATCTCCAGTATTATATTCAGAGAAGTGATGCAGCAAAAGCCTATGTTAGTTTGCCATTTGTGCATGATAAAATGTAAAGTAGTATCACAGTCATTCTATGTGTCAAATGATTAGTTGAGATAAAGAGTGCTATAGAATTAAAAACTTGAAAGAGACAAGATTACCATATAATCTAAGTAATGCCTGATATGTCAAAGTCATATCCAATAAAAACTACAGAAATAAATATCCAGGGCAGGAAACTACCCAATGCAGATACAAAGTTACTGAGAGACCTCCCGCAGTCCACACTCCTTACATGTACTGCCATAATTCTAGTCACAGGAGACCTCCACACCCTTCAAAAGACCTGAGACTAACATAGGGAACTCCCTTCAAGTCACACAAAGGCTGAGCTCCAAAGAGGAAGCTCATACTGGAACTCACAAATCCCAAGTCATAAGCAGGTACAGTATGGCATTATTTTAGAAGCACCATCCCACCAATTTGCATCATTTCTCTGCAGTGGGAGTAAATGGGGAGATGAGGTGGAAGCCATAGGTAGCAATTCCACAGTCATTTGCAGAGGTATGGCTGTGCATTTTCACACACCGTGAGTACAAATTCCATTCCCTATAATCACCACGTAATGCTGTGAACTAAGGTGCAAGCAAATCTCCTAGAGCATGCCTGAAGCTACCTGGCTATGGGTGCCCAACCCCATTCTCCCCAGTTTCAGGGCAGAGGAGCAGCGACTGCTGCCTATACATAGGCATTTCACTGGCAGCCTGAGGTTCACTCAAGCCCTGAAAACCACAGCTACCATCTACACACACCACCAGAGAGCCTGAGGGCATAACCTGGCCTGGCTCCACACCCAGAGTACCTAAGCATACTGTCCAGAAGCCTGGGTATCATCAAGCTCAGTCTAATATCTGTGACACTTGAGCACTACACCTGGGTCTGAGATTAGACCCGCTCACCCTGCCATTACCACCACAGCAGGCACTCAACCACACAAATCATCTGCAGGACCTCCCACCCAACTCATCACACCCAGCACCAATACCAGCTTGGGTTACTTGGGTTTCAGAGGGTTGTCTTACCATTGCTACTGCCATCACCTGAACCATACCTACTGCCCAGGAGCGTAAAAATTTACCCACCAGCCCAGTTCATTACTACCATTTCCAACACCTGAGCAAGTTACTTGAAGACCCCAAAATTAGCTTGTTTGAATCCACTAACACTGGTGCTAGCATAAAGTGCCATGGCGACCAACCACAGGAGCCCACTGCTGCCATCCTGAGGTTTGAAGACTGGACTACTTGGTATACAAGTCACCAGCAAAACTTCACCATTGCCTCCTCTAACGATTGCACCCTAAACCACTAAGGAAATTGGAATACCACTGATGCTGTGTACAGTCAAATAAATCAGGCAGAGACTACACTACTTTACACACCCAAAATCAATTTGGGTAGCCAAATTGCCCTACCCAGTTGCACAGACACAACTTCAGGAAAAATGCCCTCCCTTATAAAAACAAATTCAAAAAATTGGAAGAAATAACTGTTACACCAGATGGGCAGATATTAATGTGAGGGCACAGAAAATATAAATAAGCAGGGAAATATGATACCTCCAAAGGAACACAATAATAATTCAGCAAAAGATCCTAATCAAAAAGAAATTAATGAAATTCTGGGAAATAAAAAATGTTGACACTAAATAAGCTCAGCGAAATATAAGAGACTTCTGAAAGAAATTTTCAGAAAAAAACTATTC
This sequence comes from Carlito syrichta, assembly GCF_000164805.1. Taxonomy (NCBI): domain Eukaryota; kingdom Metazoa; phylum Chordata; class Mammalia; order Primates; family Tarsiidae; genus Carlito; species Carlito syrichta. The sequence goes on along the minus strand of NW_007260278.1, from coordinate 755,390 downwards.
AGGATAAGAAATGAGAAATTTACTAAAGAAATATATATCATTTAAAAAAACAGACAAGTTCTAGAATTTAAAAATTTATTAAATGAAATATAAAATACTTTCAAAAGTTTCAATGATAGCTTAGCAAAAGAAATCTTAAAACTTGAATACAGGTCTTCTGAAATAACCCAGTTAGAAATCAATAAAAGAGAAAGAATAAACAAAGTCTCCATGAAATATTGGATACCATAAAGCAACCAGATATTCAAAATAATGGTATTCCAGAAGGTGAAGAAAAAATGAAAGATTAGAAATGTCGGTTGTTACTCTTTGTAAATCTCTTTAATAAATTTGTGTCATCTTTTAATCTTATCTTTGACTTCTCTGTACAAAATATTTCCATTACTTTGTCCCATTTTTGCTTTTTATTTTTAAAATAATATTTGTCACTAGCTTCCATACTGTCTGTGTTCCCATATACCCTAACTCCACTTAAAATGCATACTTCAAGATGTTGAAGTAGTAGTCTGACCTCTTAAAGAGAGTGACAAATTATTTTCCCAAAGAAAGTAGCCTCCCAGCTGCTTACTTCATTAAAGATTATCTCGTCATTTTTGGAGAATCCTCTTAAGTGGGAAATCACAAAGTATAATACAATTTTTTAACCAATCCTGTGAACAAGAATATGCTCCAGACAGTATTAGTTCTGTAAACAGGATTAATGTAATAGTACTTAGGCTGAATAAGAGACATCTGGACAAAAGCTACCTAGAAATTAAGGCTCCCTTCAGTCAAGACTGTATTCCTTATCTGAGGTCTTTGAAGGAGTTTCTAGAATAGATGAAATCAACCAATCAGGAAAGCAAGAGGATAAATATAGTGAAAATAACGAAACTGTCAAAAATAAGATTTTCTTAACTCTCTCATACTAACCTACATAATACATATTTAGACTGTTTCATGGTATGGTTTTCCAGGATTTCATCATTAATCTTCGACCCGATTGGAAGTATAAGCCACAAGAGCTACTCTAGTCCCCAAATACACTTATTGTCTGCTGGGAGCACAAATTACACAGTGATTTTCAAATAACTACTTCTCCAAAAGAGATGAGATCCATGTCCATACAGGTTTACTTTTATTGTGGAGTCTTTTTGTTATGTTTTTGAAACAAGCAGTTTTACTCTGTTGGCCAGGTTGGAGTCTGGAGTACAGTGGCACGATCATTGCTCACTGCAACCTCCAACTCCTGGGTTTAAGTGACCCCCGTGTTAACCCTCTCAAATGAGTAGCTGGGACTACAGGCACACATCACCACAACTGGCTATTTTATTTTGTTGTAGAGATGAGGTCTTACTATGTTGCCCAGATTGGTCTCAAACTCCTGGGCTCAAGCGTTCCTCCTGCCTTTGCCTCCCAAAGTACTAGAATTACAGGTGTGAGCCACCATGCCCATCTATGATGCAGTCTTAGTTGCAGCATAGTAGAGGAGGCTCTTTGTGCATTGTGTTTAAGTGATAATCAATTTATATCTGCTTGACAATAAATAAAAAGTGAAAATCCTACCAAGTAAGAAACTTTCTTATAGTGGGACTCAGGTTTCTAAGTCTTTGATTACTGGTACTTTATGCCATTGTGAATAGTCGAGAACATCTGATGCTGTTTGATTCCACAGGATTTCATAATTGTTTTTCAGAGTCATAACTTGACCAGGAGATAGAAAAGTTACAAGATCTGAGAAGTAAATTTGTATTATTATTATTATAAAGATGTGGGGTACAATTTAGGGTTAGGTATACAAACGTTGATAATACAAATACCCTTGTTGGTGAGGTATTCCCCTCCCTCCGCTAGCAATTTCCCTCAACTGCCAATCCCACCCCTGCCAAAACTCCCCTGATGGTTTTCCGCTACTGCCAATCCCTTTATTATAGTATTATAATTGTTCAAGTTCCTCTTATGAATGAGAATATATGGTATTCTGTTCTTTGTTTCTGTGATAGATCACTGAGTATGATTGACTCTAAACCCATCCAAGTTGCTGTGAAGTCCATATGTTTGTCCTTCATTATGACTGCCTAATACTCCATTGTGCATATGTACCACATTTTTTTTATCCAGTCCAGTTTTGATGGGCAACATGGTTGGTGCCATGTGTTTGCTATTGTGAATGGAGCTGCAACAAACATACGTGTGCAGGTATCTTTTTTGTAGAATGATTTGAGTTCTTCTGGGCATATTCCCAATAGGGGAGTTGCTGGGTCATATGGAAAGTCAATTATACTTCTTTTAGAAATCACCACACACTGTGAGAAGTCAAATCTTAACATTTGGAAACAATTTAAATATTTTTTAATTGGTTACCTACAAATTGCATAAAGTCATGAAAGAAGCATATAAGCTTTCCTGTAATAATTTTATGAGCGTCACCCCTAGTTTTGTTTTGTTTTGTTTGCATAGAGTTCATAGTAATAAGACAATGATAAAGTTTTAGACTGTTTATAAGAATATGTCGTGATGGATTTTAGCCCATTTGACCTTCAAAATCTGTGTAACTATTCCTTAGAAGTAGATTTGGAGTGCAAGACTTGCTTTCTATTGCAGTTTACTGATCAATTTTAGTACTTCACCTGTGAAACAACTATTTTGGTCATTGGCAATTAAAATAGGTAATCCACAATGAGGAATTAGATCATTTAAATTTTTTACTATAATGTAATTAAATCTGCCTTTCTACTAGGCTTGATTAACGTAAAAATAAGTATATGATTGATAGGCAACATTTATATAATTTTTTTCTCAATTCTGTACAAAAGAAATCAAAATTGTTCATAAAATATAGACTCTTTTCCCATGAGACATAAAGTAGTTCATGTGAGCATGACAGGGAAAAATAATCTGAGGAACCATCAGGGAACCATATAGAGTTCATCACAAATTTCTGCATATAAAATTATGTTTTATTTGTCATTATCAATTGTTTAAATTTTAAAATCTGATTTTTAAAAATATTTTACATCTTGTAGTGAGGGCTTTGAAAAGAGTATATTTAATTATAATAAAAATGTAGAATCAGCCACTGAGACAGATAAGAGGATGTAAGCATAATTTTCTATCTGAAGTGTTTTAAAAAAATATTTTACCAGTAATTTTCTCTGAAAAAAGTGTCAAAGTAATTCAAATTCAGCATATAGTTTACAAATCTAGATATAGCTTTCTGATGGCACAGCAACACAGTATATTATTTTAAAATAAAGAAGAGGCTCAGCCTGTAATCCCGCGCCTTTGGGAGACTGAGGTGAGTGGATTGCCTGAGCCCGCGGGTTCGAGACCCGCCTGGGCAGCGAGACCTCATCTCTACATAAATCAAAAAATCAGCCGGGCATGGTAGTGCATGCCTGTAATTCCAGTTACTTGGAAGGCTGAGGCGGAAGGATCGCTGGAGCCCAGCAGGTCAAGGCTGCGGTGACCGGGAGCGACCACTGCACTCCTGTCCGGGTGACAGAGTGAGACTCCAACTCAAAAAAAAAAAAGTAAAAAAAGATAAAATAAAATAAAGAAGAAATAATATTTCTCCAAACATTAGAGAAAGTGAAAATATAAAAAGATCTAATAAAAATAGAACCTCATACTGTTAAGACAAAATGGCAATGAAAGGAATACTGTCTTTGAGATTTTACATTGCACTTTTACTTAACTATTTGATTTCATGTAAGTGTTGAGCACCAAAAATGTACAATGTATTTAAGTTAATGTTTATTAATTGGCTATGTAAACACATGGCATTGTTTTGGAACTTACCTGATTGTGTCCAGAAATCTATTTTCAACAGACTGAGTTTTGTAGGGGTGGGTCTTTCACATAAAACTTCCAAGGGTTTAACTAGTATAAATTGTTGCTGATAAAAAAAAAGTTATTTTAATTGTTCATATGCCATCAGCACCCGCATTCAGTCAAAGAAGGGTGGCATCTCCACTGAAATTTATCTTATTGTACCACCTTTGGGCCTTTCTCTGTCCATGTTCAAGAAAAGTTACCAGGTTTCTCTGGGTAGGTAGCCAAGATACCTAACTTCCACCTTCACAGAGCCTCTAGGAAGAGCTATTTACCTGTGAAACTCTTCATTTTTTCACCCGAGGTTCCCTCTCCTCACACTTTCCCTTTTGCAACAAGAAGCAGGGAAGCTCAACTTCTATTTCACCAATACTAATGAACTTTAAACCAACCTATCACATAATATTACCTATTTGACTTTGTGAAATCCAGAATATGAACAGGACTGCTATAGGACATTCATAGCTTGATGTTTTGAGACTATTGCTGTTCTGCTCATCAGACCCTAACCTGTGGGTGTACCAGATGTCTATTTCTTTCCCACCTCCTGTTTTGTAGAATGATTTGAATACTTCTGAGTATATTCCTAGTAGGGGGATTGTTGGGTAATCTGGAAGGTCAATTTCTAGTCTTTTAGAAATCACAGCCAATATCCCTAATGAACATGGATGCAAAAATTCTCAACAATATTCTAGCAAATCAGATCCAAAACTACATCTCAAAAAACATCCACCATGACCTAGAAGGCTTCATATGAGGGATGCAGGGATGACCCATCATCCACAAGACCATAACTGTAATTAAATATATCAACAGATGTAAAAATAAGAACCACATGATTATATCTCTGGATGCAGAAAGACTTTTGATAAAATCCAGCATCCCTTTTAGACAAAAAAAACCCTCAAACACCTAGGCATAGAAGTAACATACCTTAAAACAGTAAGCATCATCTGCAATAAACCCACAGACAGCATACTGCTACGTGGACAGAAACTGAAAGGATTTCCCCTGAAAACCAGAGCAAGACAAGGCTGCCCACTCTCACTCCTCCTGTTCAACATTGTGTTGGAAGTCCTAGTTAGAGCAATTAGACAAGAGAAGGAAATCAGGAGTATCCAGATAGGAAACGAGGAAGTTAAGTTATCCCTCTTTGTTGATGATATAATCCTATACCTCAAAAATTCAAAAGAATCTGTCAAAAACCTCCTTTCCCTGATAAAGGACTTTAGCAAAGTCTCGGGGTACAAAATAAATGTGCAAAAGACAGTTGTACTCTTATATAACAGATTTTGTATTGTTTAAAATTAATAGTCCCTCCCTGGCTCCCTTCTCCACCCCCATACAGAAACAAATACAGTTTTCACTAAAGAAAGAGACCAAAGAGGAGTTTGACCATCTCCAACTAACCTCATAATTGCCTTTCTTTTTATCTTTATATTAAAATTGTCATGACTTCTTTAACATTTTAACATGAAAAGACTTCAACTCAAAGAGGGGATTCCAAGATGGTGAGGGAGGCGGTCGGAGTGCATGAGTGAGTCCCCACATAAATGAACGAGTGAAGAGACCAGTATTCACCCTAAGATGTCAGAAAAAGTTGTGGGAATATATGAGTGGAGACATAGAAAGGAGAGGACCAAGATCTCCTGCATAGGCAACTACTGTGACCTCAGTGTGCTCTCTGGTCCAGAGGCAGGCACCATCTCTACAGCACCTCCTGGAAAGGAAAAAAAAGGATTAAAGCAGTGAAACTCACCTGCAACAGGCACAGCCTGCTACAGCAGCCTTCACCCCAGGTCAGACACTAGCAACACAAACTGATAGAAAATATACCAGAGTAACCTGACCAGAGTCCCAGCCATGGAGATTCAGATGCCCCATCCCCCAACTGAAACATTTGTGGTCTACTGTGGCAGCCCTGCTGAAGAACCCAGCCCTAGATCACAGCAAAATGATCTTTAAAATGACTCAGCATGCTTTTTTTCAGTGATCCACGAGAGATGTGACTCAGGTGGGCAACTTACTAAGCAACATACATGGAAAGACCCGACCTTAAGTGGATCAGCTGGGGGCAGTTTGCAGCCTTTCCCCAACTCCCCAGGATAAACAGGGGGTTAGATTTGAAGCACTTGTGGTCTGCACTGCAACCTAAGAATCCAGTCTCTGCTCACAGTGGATGAGTAGGGTTGAGTTTTAAAGTGACCCTGTACTCTTTCCACAGTGATTTGTGAGATGTGTGACTCAGGCAGGCAATGTTAGAATCAGCACACAAAGAGTAGGGCTAAACATAGGCAGATCAGCCAGGGACACCTTCCAGCCTCTCTATAACTGCAAAGGGTGAACAAAGGGACAGATTTAAGAGTTGGAAGCTCGTCCCATTTGAAACCACTCTCCTCTGCCTCCAACTAAGAGAAGCAGTGCTTGACAAGTCTCTCCTACAAGAAACCTGGTCTTGAAACTGCCGAAAGAGGGTGCTCAAGAATTATGTAAGTTTTTTGTTGTTGTTGTTTTTAAGGTTTAGTTTTGTTTTGTTTTTTGTATCTTCATGACTCTACCTATTTTTTTTTTAATATAGCTTGTTGGAAGTGTGCATTCTGTTCTGTTGTTCCCATTCTCCTTCTTCTTTCTGTCCAATAAGACTATATATGAGTGTAAAAATTTCCTCATTTTATTGGTTTTAGTTTCCTTAGAGTTTTTGTTTGTTTATGTGATCTTTGTTTTTTTTCTTCTTCTTTCTTTATTTTTATTTTTTTTTCCATTTGTTTCATTTTTGTTCTGTTTTGGTTTGGTTTTCTCTCTCCCTTTACTTGTCTCTCTGTTTGCCAGTTTGTATCTTTTTCCTGCTCTCCTTTGTTCTCTCCATTGTCATCCTTTCCACATTCTCTCTTTATTAACTCCTTACCTTTCTTTCATGTTATTTTGTAGCCAGGAGAGATACATATGCTCCCATTGTATGGACACACTGTAAGGTGGTGGGAAGTAGATCCCTGGGGGCCTACACACCAATCAGCAAACATTGTGATTGTCAGACAGCTTTTGGATCTTAGTAATCCCTAATACACCTCATTCAAATCTCAGATCTGCAAGGGACTAACATAGCTCCCTTGCTCAAACCCAGCTCCCAAAATCAAACTAGTCCAAAGGCTTTATTCAAGGGAACAAAAGGAAGTGAAAACAACTCCCTTTCTCACAGAACAACAGAAGTAAAGAAAAAAGAAAAACCTACCACAAATGAAGAAAAACCAAAGAATAACCACAGACACCACATAAAGTTCAAAGAGGATAGTCCATGAGTATACAGACTCCAGAACTCAAAAAATGAAGAACACCCAGGTTGACTGGTCTCAGACTACAAATGCAGAGATCAAGGAATGAATGGAAAAGATGAACAAGAATTAAGAAAAGCAAGATGAAAACATGAAAGAACTTAGAAAGGCTTAGATACAAACTATAAAGAATACAGTAAATGAAATAAGTACTAAACTGACAAGCATGGAAAGCAGAATTAACTAGGCAGAAGAATCTCAGAACTTGAAGACCAAAATCTAGAACTAACCCAATCTGTTAAAAACATACAAATTACTCAAAAAGATGGAGCAAAGCATTCAGGAGATGGGCAACTCTATTAACAGACCTAAGACTGATAGGTATCCCTGAAGCAGATAAGAAGAATGAGAGCAGCCTGTAACAAACATTCCAAGAGGTAATCCAAGAAAATTTCCCACTTCTCATCAGAGACATGACCATCCTAATACAAGAGATACAGAGAACCCCTGTAAGGCATCAAATAAGAAGATCAACTCCTAGACACATAGTGATTCACTTATACAAGGTAGGTATAAAAGAAAAAATCCTAAAGGCAGAAAGACACAAAGGTCAGACTACCTACCAAGGAAGACCAATCAAAATAGCAGCAGACTTATCTACAGAAATACTACAGACTAAAAGAGAAAGGAGCCCAATCTTTAAAAAACCCAAAATAAACAATCCCAGCCAATAATTTTCTATCCATCTAAGCTAAGCTTCATCAGTGATGGAGAATTAAAATCCTTCCCAGATAGTCAATCCATAAGAGTGTATGCTGCCTTCAGACCAGCTCTACAAGAGATGCTTAAGAAGGTATTAAACACAGAAGAAAGAAAGGAAAAAAAAATAACCCTTTTCTCCCACAAATGCAAGAAAACAAAGAACCAATAAAGCATGTATCATGATGGCAAGATTGAAAACACACACATAAATCAACCCCCAAATCGAAAGAAAATCAACAAACAAGTAAGTAAACGAATAATAAAATCTGTAAGAGTCTCATGACAAGGATAAACTCTCACATCACAATAATCAGTCTAAATATAAATGGACTAAATACACCACTGAAAAGGCATAGAATGAAAAACTGGATAAAGAAACATGATGCAACAATATACTGTCTTCAGGAGATCTCACCAAAAGGGATACTCACAGACTCAAAGTTAGAGGATGGAAAACAAATTTTCAGGTGAATGGAACACAAAAGAAAGCAGGAGTCACAATCTTAATATCAGACCAAATAAACTTTAAGCTATCAAAAGTTTTAAAAGATACAGAAATATACTACATAGTGATAAAAGGTTCAATTTATCAACAAGAAATACCCATTCTAAACATATATGCTCCAAACACAGAAGCACTAGCTTTTATAAATCAGCTACAAAGTAAACTTTAAAAAGTTATTGACTCTAACATTATCATATTTGGGGACTTAAATACCCTACTATCTACCCTAAATAGATCTTCAAGACAAAAAATCAAAAGGAGATCCAGAATCTCAGCTTGATGCTTAACCAAATAGACCTAATAGATATCTACAGAACACTCCACCCAACAACCATGGATTATGCATTCTACTCATCACCTCATGGAACGTACACCAGGACTGGCCACATCTTCGGCCATAAATCAAGTATAAACAAATTTCATAAGATTGAAATACTGTCATGTGCCCTCTCATACCACAGTGAAATAAAAATAATCAACACCCACAAGGTTCCCCCAAAACCCACGAAGACATGAACACTAAACAGTATGATGCTGAACAACTTCTGAATCACTGTGGAAATCAAAGAAGAAATTTTAAAATTCCTGAAAACAATGAAAATTTTAAAAAATCTTACAAAAACCTCTGAGATTCCATAAAAACAGTACTAGGAGGGGAATTAATATTTCTACAAATATATATGAAGAAAATGATAATATCACTAGTTAACAATCTAACAAGTTATCTAAGGGAACTAGATAAACAAGGCCATCAAAGTCCTAACTTCAACAGATTACCAAAATAAAAGTCCAAATGTGGGACATAGAAGATAAAAAGATAATACAAAAAATCCAAAAAACAAAAAGCTTGTTCTTTGAAAGGATAAACAAGATTGATGGAACCTTAGCAAGACTGATGGAGAGAAAAAGCCCAAGTGAACACAATCAGAAATGCAAAAGATGAAGTCATAACTGAACCAGAAGAAATACAAAAGTTTATCAGAGATTACTATGTATGCTTGTATGGAACCAAACTTGAAAACCTAAGTGAAATGGGGCACTTTCTGACAGCACATAACCTTCCAAGTTTGAAACAAGAAGAAATTGAGATCCTAAATAGACCAATAACAACCCAGGAAATTGACTTTATCATAAGAAAACTACCACACACAAAAAAAGCCCTGGGACAGATGGTTTTCCAGCAGAATTCTACAAACCATACAAAGAAGAGTTGAAACTAATCCTATTGAAAGTATTCCAGGTAATAGAGAAAGACATAACTCTCTCCAAATCAGTTTATGAAGCTAACATCACATTGATACCCAAACCAGGTAAAGATCCACAAAGAAATAAAACAATAGGCCATTATCCTTGATGAAAATAGACACAAAAATTCTCAACAAGATTCTAGCAAACCAGATTCAACAACATATCTCGAAAATTATCCACCATGACCAAGTAAGTTTCATCCCAAGGATGCAGCATTGGCTCAACATTCTCAAGACCATAAATGTAATTAAATACATCAACAGATGTAAAAACAAGAATCATATAAATATTTCATTAGATGCAGAAAAAGCTTTTGATAAAATCCAGCATCACTTCTTGGTAAAAAAAAAAAAAAAAAAACAACCTTGAACACCTAGGCATAGATGGAACATACCTCAAAATAGTGAGAGTCATTTATGATAAACCCACAGCCAATATACTGCTAAACAGACAGAAATTGGAAGCATTTTCCACCAAAACCAGAACAAGATAAGGCTGCTGACTTTGACCTCTCCTGTTCAACATTATATTAGAAGTCCTAGCTAGAACAATTAGACAAGAGAAGAAAATCAGCAGTATCCAAATAGGAAAAGAGGAGGTTAAGCTTTCCTTCCTCCTGGATGACATGCTTCTATACCTTGAAAACCCAAGAGAATCTGTCAAAAACCTCCTTGCACTGATAAAGGACTTTGGCAAAGTCTCAGGGTATAAAATAAACATGCAAAAGACAGTCACATTCCTATATACCAACAATAAACAGACAGAAACCCAAATAAAAAGCACAACCCTATTCAGAATAGCCACACACACACAAAAAAAGAAGTACCTTGGCATCTTCTTAACCAAAGAATTGAAAAGACCATTACAATGAACACTACAAACCACTGCTCAAAGAAATGCAAGAAGACACAAACAAATGGAAAAATATTCCATGCTCATGGATTGGAAGAATTAACATTGCTAAGATGTCCATCCTACCAAAGGCAATCTACAGATTTAGCACAATACCTATTAAATTACCAATATCATTCTTCTCAGACCTGGAAATGACAATACAGAAATTCATATGGAAGCATAAAAGACCACAAATAGCCAAAATAATCCTTAGCAAAAGAAACAAAGAGGGAGTTAACATACTTCCAGATTTCAAGCTCTACTAAAAAAGCTACAATAATCAAAACAGTCTCATACTGGTACCAGGACAGGCATATAGACCAACGGAACAGGATAGAGATTCCAGAAGCAAAACCTCAATTCATCAACCAACTCATCTTTGACAAAGCTTCCACCAACAACCAATGGGGAGAGGGCAACCTATCAGTAAATGGTGCTGAGAAACTGGCTGACTACATGCAGAAGACTGAAACAAGATCCCTACCTATCACCATACACAAAAATCAACTCTAAAGGGATCAAAGATCCAAATGTAAGACCACAAGCTATAAGAATCCTAGAAGAAAAAGTAGTACGTACCCTTATGGAAATTGGAATAGGCAACCAAGTCCTGATCAACTCTTGAAAAACAAATGCCATAAAAAATAAGATAGACAAGTGGGACCTCATCAAACTGAAAAGCTACTGAAAAGCAAAAGAAACCATCAAAAGTGTGGGGAGACAGCCCACAGAATGGGAAAAAATATTTGCCAACTGTATATCTGACAAAGGTCTAACATCTAGGATCTACAAGGAACACAAACTTGCTGAAGAAAAAACAAACAGCACTATTATAAAATGGGCAAAATGTATGAATAGACACTTCTCAGAAGAAGACATATGAGCAGCCAACAGATTCATGAAAAAATGCTCAGCCCCACTAATCATCAAAGAAATGCAAATTAAAACCGTACTTAACTCCATTCAGGATGGCCATCATCAATAAATCAAAAACAACAGATGCTGGAGAGGATGTGGAAAAAAGGGAACATGTTTACTTTGTAGGGTGGAATGTAAACTAGTACAACGTCTGTGAAAAACAGTGTGGTGATATCTAAAATATCTGAAAATCAACCTCCCATAAAACCCAGCAATCCTCCTTCTGGGAATATATCCAGAAAAACTCAAATCACTTTGTAATAAAGATACTTCCTTATGCTTGTTTATTGTGGCATTATTCACAATAGTAAAAACATGGAACCAACTGCATGGCCCATGGAAAGTGGACTGCATTTAAAAAATGTGGTACATTAGCACAATGGAATATTATGCAACCATAAAGAAAAACAAAATTATGAACTTTGCAGCAACCTGGATAAAATTAGAGTCTATAATACTCAGTGATTTATCATAGAAACAAAGACCTGAGTACCACATGTACTCACTCATAAATGGACCTTGAACCATAAGAAAGGAATTGGCAGTAGTGTGACACTACCTGGGGGGCACATAACATCAATAAGGGAACCCACATTTTACCTGTTTGATGATCACGTATGTACCTAACCCTCATTTGTACCTCACATTTTAAAAATAAAATAATTTTTAAAAATAGATCTGCAGAAAAGACTCTAATTTATTTCATTAATATTTCTCATCAACATATCTGGTACATAAGGCTAATCTAGTAGTAGTAGTACTTAATACCTCTTTTAATTAATAAGTTATATTTCTTTGGTCATTTATCTTAACCTTTACTCTGATATAATTTGGTCTAAAAAATTGTTGTCACTTGAGTGTGCCACCTAACCTTTCTACATTTGTAAAGATGGTCAGTCATAAGCAAGACCCAAAAACTAAAGAAGTTAATATAAACAGGTGACCTTGAACAGTTCCTGGTAATATATAAAATTCTTATCAAGAGTAGTCATCTCTTTCTCTGTTTTATTTTTTGTTTCCCCTCAAAATATTTAGGTGCATAAAGCAATTATTAATGTTTTATACTATTACTATTCTATCACTACTATTAGTCTTTATTCATTGACTAAATTTATTAACACCCCAAAAGTAATTTTTCTTAGTATAAGAATAACACTAAAAAATAAAAATTGAAATTTTAACATTTCAAACAATATAGAATCCTTTAAATGCTTCAATTGTTTTTAAAACATTTTAAATGCTTTCAACCATTGCAGGCAATAAACAAAACAATAAATTATAACAGGTTAAACAAGTTAATATAATTTTAAATTTTCTTTTTTACTTTCACTATATCTTTCTTCATAATATTTTTTCCACCCACTGAGAATGTTGGATTCATTAAAGTCTAGAGCAATTTTCATTTTCTCCCTCACTCTATCCCACAGGTAGATATCTTACTAGAAAACTTACCAATTTTCTAAATAAGTTTTAAAGCTAAAAGTTTTAACTTTTTGTTTTAAAGTCATAAGGGGGGAAACTGTTAACTAAACTACAGATTTTAAATGTATTCGGTCATGGAGCAAACTGGAAAATTGTGCTTCCAATGCCTTTATATTAACTATTTAGCTTTTAATACATCAAATTGCACAGTCAAACTGTTTTTTAATAGGAAGCATCCTACCCTAAATACATGTTACTGTCCTGTTTAAAATTATGTTGCACTCTCATTATTGCTACTTTTAAAATATGATTCTAGCTCCAACATAAATTTTAATTCAGATCCTGTTTGGATTGTTAGCAGCATAATACTGTAGATAGTGAAATGAATTTTTTTCTTACCTCATAGTAAGAAACAAATCATGAACTCCATCCTGTTGCACCCATCTAAAAACCTTTCTCATTGCAACATTTATCTTATTCAGGTGTAATGTACATAAATTAACATATTAAATATACAATTTGATGGTTTTGACAAAAGTATATACTACTTAATGACCATAATCACAATAGGGAATCTAACCATTATGCTAAAAATATTTTCTTCCCCAAATTCTCTTCCATCAACTTATTGGTCTCAGTTGCCATCTAAGGAAATATACTTACAGATTAAAGGATTTTCTTTAGAATTTCTTATAGTGGCAATCTGTTGGAAAAAGAAAAATCTACCTTTGTTCATTTAAAAATAATTTCACTTACTTTCATTTTTTAAAGAATAATGTGGAAGGATACAAATTCTCAGTTATAGATTTTTATTCTTCCTTCATTTTTATCTATTTTAATAAGTTGTTTCAATGTTTTCTAGCTTTCATGGTTACTGATAAAAAGTCATTCATTAATTTTACTTTTGTTCCTGTATGATTCATACCATTGGTCTTGGTTAATTTTCAAGAATTTGTCTTTCTTTTGCCTTTCTGTAGTAGCCTGACTCTGATGTCTCTACCAGTGAATTCTTTGCATGTTTCTTCCATGGAATTTTTGGATCTATGAACTGATACATTCCACAAATTTGGAAGAACTTCAGCCATTATTTCTTCTGCCTTTTTCTTCTTTCAGGAAATCTATTAGAACATATGTTAGTCTGGGTTATACTGACCCACAGGTCTCTGAGGTTCTGTTATTATTTACCTTTAAATTTTTTTTAATTTTTATTTTATTATAGAGATATGGGGTAAAAGTGAGAGTTAACTACATCAATAGGCTGCATGCAGGTGAAGTTTGGGCACCCAATTGACCCTCACTCTGTGTAGTGGTGGACCAGGTACCCTTTGTGTTGTCACATGATCCCCACCCTTCTCCCATCCTTCCTCCCCTAGCAGTGCCTGGTGACAGCCAATTCCTCCCTTGTGTTCACATGACAGTTGTTCAGGGCCCATTTATGAATTAGAACATGTGGTATTCATTTATTTATTTCTGTGACGGATCACTCAGTATGATGGTCTCAAACTTTATCCAGTTTGCTGTGAAGTTCATGATATGTTTCTTTTTTATGGCTGTGTGATACCACATTTTCTTTATTCAGTTCACTTTTGATGGCCAGTAGAATTGTTTCCATGTTTTTTGCTATTGTAAATAGTGAGTCAATAAATATGCATGCACAGATGTCTTTTTTGTAGAATGTTTTATGTTCCTTCAGCTATATTCCCAAGAAGAACTGGGATTGCTGGATCATATGGAAGATCAATTTTTAGTTCTTTTAGAAATCATCATACTACTTTCTATAGAGGTTGAACTAGCTTGCACTCTCAATATTAGCATAGAAGCATTCTCTTTTCTGGATATTCACACTAGCATCTGTTATTTATTTATTTATTTTACTTACTAATGATAGCCATCCTTACAGAGTTGGGTAGTATCTCACTGAAGTTTTGATTTGCATTTCTTTGGTAATTATTGAGGCAGAGCATTTTTTCGTGTGTCCGTTGGATGCTTGTATGTCTTCTTTTGAGAAGTGTCTATTCATGTCCTTTGCCCACTGTTTTATTTTATCTTTTCCCCCTTTCACTTCATTTGAGATCCTTGTAGATCCTGGATGTTAGGCCTTTGTCAGACGCAAAATTTTCAAATATTTTCTCCTGTTCTATGGGTTGTCTCTTTACTCTCCTATGGTTTCTTTTGCTGGTAAAAGCTTTCCAGGGAGTTCCAGTAAGATGGTGATGACATAGGTGGATTTGTGAGATTCTCTGAACATGAGTTCCCAAAAAGACTCCTACTTTTCTTCCCCAACCCCCACCCACCGCCAGCCACACTGGTCTGAGGTCTGGGGAACCTTCAGTCCCATGCAGGGCCGGATATTGTGGCCCCCGACTGCTGCTGCTCCACTATATATGACTCCTGCCCACGCAGGAGTCCCAGGTCTCGGCTCCCTCCCTGGCTACATCATCTTGCCCAGCACCCAGCACCAAGTTGCCAGTCAACCAGGGAGGCTCTGGGTGCTCACCCCTCAGAGATACCATTCCAATTTCTGGCTGAAGTGCCCTGTGAGGGACCAGAGCCGATCTCGCTGCCCACTGCCTGCCCTTTGGAGCTTTAGAGCTCTGGAGCTCTGGGCCTATCCTGGCTGAGGCGCTCAGCATGCGATCCCATGCTTGTGTAAGGGAATAGCATATCTGAAGGAGGTGCTGATCGGAGGCTCTCAGCTCCAGAGGAGGGAACTCCCAACCCCTTCCTCCACCCCAGCCTACTGGTGGCACCCCAGATCCAGTACCCAGCTGTGCAGCTGATCCCCAGTGACTCCCACTCCAGCACAGTCCATCACAGTGGAACATACAGGGACCCAAACGAACAGAGAGAAAAGATCTGCAAAAGTGAAGCTGCCACCTCAGCCATTTTCCAGGCAGAGATTTGCATTGCCCCACCCACCTATCAACAGCCTCCATCCTGCTTTCTAGGGTAACATCACTAAACAGGAGACAAAGCCCGGTCCCTGCTGAATCAGACAAAGGCAATGTTGCAGACCTCCCAGGCAGCAGGCTTAAAAAAAAAAAAAAAACCCTGCCAGGCTCAGTGGCTCAGCCTGTAATCCCATGCCTTTGGGAGGCTGAGGTGAATGGATTGCCTGAGCCCATGGGTTCGAGACCTGCCAGGGCAACAAGACCTCATCTCTACAATAAATCAAAAAATCAGCCAGGCATGGTAGTGCATGCCTGTAATTCCGGCTACTTGAATGGCTGAGGCAGAAGGATCGCTGGAGCCCAGCAGGTCGAGGCTGCGGTGGCTGGGAGTGGCCACTGCACTCCAGTCTGGGCGACAGAGTGAGACTCTCACTCAAAAAAAACCCCCAAGCTGCCTGTAAATCTAGCTGCCTGCATGGAAAACAAAGGGAAGAGGCTGGAAATCAGAGCTGAAGAGACTTTAGCCACTCAGGAAAGATTCCAGGGTTAATCTGCTCTGTTATTTTGACTTTTGTTTTTTATCATTTTGACTGTTTGTTTTGCTCACTTTTCTTTGCCTTGGGACTTACACTATCTGTTTCATGATTTTATTGGTCTGTCTCTGTGTAGCTACCAGTATCCTGTAGGGAATTTGGTTCACATGTTTTTTTCACTTCTCTCTGGCCTTATGTCTCTTTTTCACATTAGTTGGTATGTATGTCTGTTTTCCCTCTCACTCTCCTCTTTCTAACTTCCTATTGACCCCCACCTTCCTCCATTATTTTCCTCTTTTGTATCTCCTCTTGATCCAGGGACCAAACCTACATACCACTGCACAGACAGATTGTAAGGCAGTGGTAAATAGGTTCCAGTGTGCTCATACACCTGTGGGTGAATGCTGGAATCAGCATATAGATTCTGAATCACAGTCTCCCCCTCAATTAAACCTCAAAACTGCAATAAGTACTGCCTGCAGCCCACACTCCAACCTCAAAAGTGAACAAAACCAGAGGACCCTCATAAGGAAAAACAGGAAATTGCACAAGTGAAACAAAAGCAACCCCCACCTTTCCTGAAAAACAGAATTAAAGAAGGGGAGGGAAAGTGGAAGAGAGACAGAAATCTACACAAATGAAGAAAAACCAAAAGAAGAATATGGGTCTCTCCCAGACCCCTGGGAGGGCAGATACTGAGAAAGCTGACATCGGAATGCAAACAATGAAGGGCCCCCAGAATGACTAGTCCCAAACCTAGATATAAAGACATTAATGGAGAGATTAAAAAGAATTGAGGAGAGACAAGAAGAAACTAGGAAGGAGCTGATATCTGAGATAACAGTAATAAAGAATACTGTGAATGAAATAAATAACAAACTGATAAGCATGGAAAGCAGAATTAGCCAAGCAGAAGAAAGAATCTCAGAGCTTGAGGACCAAAATATAGAACTAACCCAAACTCTTAAAAACACAGAAAACAACCTAAAAAAGACAGAACAAAACCTACAAGAGATGAGTGATTACTTCAAGAGACTGAACCTAAGAATAATTGGCCTTCCTGAGGCAGAGAGAGACAGAGACCACACTGGAACAAGCTTTCCATGAGATCATTTAAGAAAACTTCCCTTATCTAACAAGTGATGCAAAAATTCAAACACAAGAAACTCAGAGAACCCCTGCAAGACAAAAAATGAGAAGACCAACTCCTAGACACATAATAATTTGCCTAAACAAAGTAGGCATAAAAGAAAAAATCCTAAAGGTAGCAAGAGAAAAAGGCCAGATCACCTACCATGGAAAACCAATTAGAATAGCAGCAGATTTATCTACAGAAACCCTGTAGACTAGGAGAGCTTGGAGCCCTATCTTCAAAGTCCTAAAAGATAAACAATTGCAACCAAGAATAACATACCCAGCCAAGTTAAGCTTCATCAATGAGGGAGAATTAAAATCTTTCCCAGATATCCAATCCCTAAGAACGTATGCTGCAACCAAGCCACCTCTACATGAAACACTTAAGAAAGTACTAAACACAGAAAGTACTACACAAGAGTACAGGAAAATGAATAAAATACACATGAACCAACCCCAAAACCAAAAGAAAAACAAAAAACCAAGCGGAAGAACAACAATGCTGTAAGAACTCTATGATACGGACGAACTCTCACATTTCAATAATTAGCCTGAATGTGAATGGACTAAATGCGCCACTGAAAAGGCATAAAATGGCAAAATGGATAAAATATCACCAGGCAACAATATACTGCCTTCAAGAGACCCATCTCATTAGAAAGGACATATAGAGACTCAAAGTAAGAGGATGGGAAAAAATTTTCAGGCAAATGGAACACAAAAAGAAAGGAGTCGCGATCCTAATTTCAAACAAAATACCATTTAAACTATCAAAAATTTAAAAAGATACAGAGGGCCACTACAAAACGATAAAAGGTTCACTCCATCAATGAGAAATATCTATCCTAAATATATATGCACCCAACATAGGTGTACCAACTTTCATAAAGCAACTTCTAGGAAAACTAAAGAAAGATATTGACTCTAACACCATCATAACTGATCTGTCCCCACTCACAACCCTAGACAGATCATGACAAAAAATCGCCAATGAGATCTGGAACCTCAATTTGACTCTTGACCAAATGAGCTTAATTATACCTACAGAACACTCCATCCAAAGACCACAGAATAAACATTCTACTCATCACCGCATGGAACGTATTCTAAGATTGACTACATAATTGGCCACAAATCAAGCATAAGCAAATTTAAAAGGACCAAAATTTTACCATGCACCTTCTCGGATCACAGTGGAATAAAAATAAACATTAACACCAACAAGTTTCCCCCAAAACCCACAAAGACATGGACACTAAGCAGCATGATGCTAAACAACTCCTAGGTCAATGGTGAAATCAAAACAGAGTTCAAAAGATACCTGGAAACAAATGAAAATGAAGAAACACCTTACCAAAATCTCTGGGACGCCATGAAAGCTGTAGTAAGAGGGGAATTTATATCACTACAAATGCACATGAAGAAAATGGAAGGATCACAAATTAACAGCCTATCAAGCCACCTAAGGAAGATGGAAAAGCAAGAACAAAAAAACCCTAATTTCAGCAGAAGAATCCAGATCACCAAAATAAAAGCCCAAATCCAGGACACAGAAGATGAAACATAATACAAAAAAATCAATGAAACAAAAAACTGGTTCTTCAAAGGGATAAACAAGATTGATGGTCCCCTGGTTAGACTGACCAAGAAAAAGAGAGAAAAAACCCAAATAAGCACAATCAGAAACACAAAAGATGAAGTCACATCTGACCCTGAAGAAATACAAAAGATCATTAGAGACTACTATGTACACTTGTATGGAAACAAACTTGAAAACCTCAAGGAAATGGAGGAATTTCTGTCATCCCACAACCTGCCTAGGTTAAAACAAGAAGAAATTGAGACCCTAAATAGACCAATAACAATCAAGGAAATTGACTACGTAATAAGAAAACTACCTACAAAAAAAAAGCTCTAGACCAGATGGCTTTCCAGCAGAATTCTAGAAGACATTTAAGGAAGAGCTGATTCCGATCCTACTGAAGGTATTTCAGGTGATTGAGAAAGATGGAACTCTCCCAAAATCATTTTACAAAGCCAACATCACATTGATACCCAAGCCAGGTAAAGACCCAACAACGAAAGAGAACTACAGGCCAATATCTTTGATGAACATAGATGCTAAAATTCTCAACAAGATCCTAGTAAACCAGATTCAACAACACATCTCAAAAATCATCCATCGTGACCAAGTAGGCTTCATCCCTGGAATGCAAGCCTGGTTCAACATTTGTAAAACCATAAATGTAATTAAATACATCAACAGATGTCAAAACAAAAACCACATGATTATATCATTAGATGCAGAAAAAGCTTTTGATAAAATCCAGCATCCCTTCTTGTAAAACCCTCAAACATCTAGGCATACAGGGAACATACCTGATAATAGTAAAAGCCACCTATGAGAAACCCACAGCCAGCATACTCCTAAATGGACAAAAATTGGAAACATTTCCCCTGAAAACTGGAACAAGACAAGGATGCCCACTCTCACCTCTCCTGTTCATTATAGTATTGGAAGTCCTGGTTAGAGCAATCAGAGATGAGAAGGCAATCAGGGGTATCCAAATAAGAAAACAGGAAGTCAAGTTGTCTCCCTTTGCAGATGACATGATTGTGTACCTTGAAAACCCAAGAGAATCTGTCAAAAACCTCCTTACACTTATAAAGGCCTTTGCCAAAATCTCGGGAGATAAAATAAATATGCAAAAGACAATTGCATTTCCTTAAACCAATAATAAGCAAACAGAAACCCAGATAAAAAGCACAATTCCATTCACAATAGTGACAAAAAATGAAATAACTTGGCATCTTCCTAACCAGAGACGTGAAAGACCTTTACAATGAAAACACAAAACTCTGCTCAAATAAATCAAAGATGACACAAACAAGTGGAAAAATATCCCACGCTCATGGGTTGGAAGAATCTACATTGTGAAGATGTCCATCTTACCTAAGGCAATCTACAGATTCAATGCAATACCCATCAAATTACCAGCAACATTCTTCTCAGACCTTGAAAAAACAATACAGGAATTCATATGAAAACACAAACAACCAAGAATAGCCAGAACAATCCTCAGCAAAAAAAAAAAAACAAAGCAGGCAGTATCACATTATCAGACTTCAAACTTTACTATAAAGCTACAATCATCAAAACAGCTTGGTACTGGTATAGGAACAGGCATATAGATCAATGGAATAGAATGGAGATCCCAGAAGCGAAACCTCAATTTCTCAACCAACTCATATTCGACAAAGCCTCCACCCCCTACCACTGGGGAGAGGAGAGCCTATTCATTAAATGGAGCTGGAAAAACTGGCTGACCACGTACAGAAGATTGAAACAGGACCCCTATCTATCCCCATACACAAAATTTAACTCCAAATGGATCAGAGACCTAAATGTAAAACTTCAAACCATAAGAACCTTAGAAAATGAAGGACGTACCCTCATGGAAATCGGAACTGACATCCAATTCCTGAACAAAACTCGAAACCCAGAGGCCATAAGGGATAAGATAGACAAGTGACCTCATGAAACTGTCAAGCTTCTGCAAAGCCAAAGAAACCATCAAGAGTGCAGGGAGACAGCCTACAGCCTAGGAAAAAGTATTTTCCAACTCCAGGTCTGACAAAGGCTTAACATGTTGGATCTACAAGGAACTCAAACATGCTGAAAAGAAAGAAACAACCCCATTATAAAATGGGCAAAAGATATGAACAGACACTTCACAAAGGAAGACATTCGAGCAGCCAACAGACACATGAAGAAATGTTCAACCTCACTAATTATCAGGGAGATGCAAATCAAAACCACACTGAGATACCCCCTAACTCCAGTCAGAATGGCAATTATCAATAACTCAAATAATAACTGGAGAGGGTGTGGTGAAAAGGGAACACTTCTACACTTTGGTGGGAGTGTAAACTAGTGCAACTTTTGTGGAAAGCAGTGTGGTGATTCCTAAAAGCTCTAAATATCAACCTACAATATGACCCTGCAATGCCCCTACTGGGAATATACCCTGATGAACTCAAATCACTCTAATAAAAAAGATACCTGCACACGAATGTATATCACAGCATTGTTCCCAATAGCAAGAACCTGGAACCAACCATGCTGTCCATCAAAAGAGGACTGGATTAAAAAAGTGTGGTACATATATACGATGGAATACTATGCAGCCATAAAAAAGAACAAAATCATGAATTTCGCAGCAACCTGGATGGAACTAGAGTCTATAATACTGAGTGACCTCTCACAGAAACAAAGATCTGAGTATCACATGTTCTCACTCATATAGTAGACCTTGATCATCCAACGTATTACCGTAAGAAAATGACTGATAGTGGTGGGAAACTATGGGGGGAGGGGAAGGAAGATGGGATTAATGGTAGTAAACATCTGTCTGGGGATGGGGAGATACCTCTTATCAACAAGAGTGTCTGAATGAATCATATTTGTATACCTAACCCTTAACTGTACCCCACAATATCATTATAAAAAATATTGATTATATTAAAAAAATTTTTAAAAAAATAAGCTTTCCAGTTTGATGAGGTTCCACCTGTCTATTTTAGCTCTTGTGGCATTACTTTTTGTGACTTTGTCAAGAATTTGTTGCCTACTCTGACACGCATAAGAGTGTTTCCTACATTTTCTTCTATGACTCTTATAGTTTGAGGTTTTATGTTTACATCTTTGATCCATTTAGATTTGATTATTGTATATGGTGATAGGCAGGGCTTCAGTTTTATTCTTTTGCATGTGACAAGTCAGTTTTCCCAGTATCATTTGCTACATGTGGTCTCCTTTCCCCAGTAAAAACCCAAGGGAGTTCATTAAAAGCCTCCTTGCACTGTGAAACAACTTTGGTAAGTTTTGAGGTATAAAACCAATGTGCAAAACACAGTTGCATTTCTATACAACAGAAACAAGCAGGCAGAGAACCAAATAAAAGCACTATCCCATTCACAATAGCTACACACAATAAAGAAATACCTTGGCATCCACCTAACCAGAGAAGTAAAAGACTTTTACAAGTAGAGTTACAAAACATTGTTCAAGATATGAAGGATTACACAAACAAATGGAAAAATATTCCTTGCTTATGGATTGGAAGAATCAACATCGACAAGATGTCCATCCTACCCAAGGCAATCTACAGATTCAATGCAATATCTGCCAAGTTACCAACACTCTTCTTCTCAGACCTGGAGATGACAATACAGAAACTCATATGGAAGCAAAATAGAGCACCAATAGCCAAAACAATACTTATCAAAGGGGCAAAGCAAGAAGTATCACACTTCCAGACTTTAAACTTGATTACAAGGTTAGACCAATAGAACAGGACAGGGATTCTGGAAGAAAAAACATGGTCTCTCAAACAAGTCATCTTTGACAAAAAAAAAAAAAAAAAAAGTTTTTTATTCTTAAAATTAGATACTTTTATTGTTCTAGTGAGTTAACCGATATATCTTTCAGGACCAGTCTGTTTTTCTTCTCTCTGCCTGTTGCTTTCTAATTTTTACTTTCTTTTTGCTGTGGTTCTAGCAGTCTCTCTTACTCATGTATCGTTTAGCTGTCAATCATGTTTGTGTGCAATTCATTTAGAAATCATTCTTTCTTTTTTTTTTTTTTTTTTGGGTTGGAGTCTCACTCTGTTACCCAGAATGGAGAGCAGTGGCATGCTTCCGGCCAACCGCAGCCTCGACCTGCTAGGCTCCAGCGATCCTTCTGCCTCAGCCTTCCAAGTAGCCAGAACTACAGGCACGCACTACCACACCCGGCTAATTTTTTATTTATTGTAGAGACAAGGTCTCACCAAGTGGCCCGAATGGGTTTTGAACCCGCGGGCTCAGGCAATCCACTTGTCGTGACCTCCCAAAGTGCTGGGATTACAGGCTGAGCCACCAAGCCCAGCCAGAAGTTATTCTTTCTATGGCTTTCAGGATGCCAATTTTTTGTTTCAAACTTGCAGCCTTTGTTGTTGTTGTTGTTGTTGTTTGTTTTGGGGTTTTTTTTTGGCTCATTATTATGATCTCTGCCACTTTTAGGTTATAAGGCCTCAGTTCTCCTGATCTTTTATTTACTCATACAGTAGTTCTCCATTATCTGCAGGGGTTGTTTTCTAAAACTTCTGTGGAAGCCTGAAACTATGGATATTACAGAACCCTATATATACTGTGCACAGATTTATTTTTTCTTCCTTACAATGTTATGGTTAGCAAATTTGTTCTTACTGTAGATCTTAGCAACCCCAGCATATGATTTTTTTTCTTACTTTAAGTAAAAAACTTTCACCTTTTCACTTAAAGAAGGTACTTTATGACTTCTCTTTGGCAAATCAGATTGCCAGCAACACTCTTTTCCTGTGGGGATATTATTAAGCACAGTAAGAGTTACTTAAACACAAGCACTGAGATACTATGCTAGTTAAGCTGTTAACTGAGACAACTACTAAGTGACTACTGGGCAGGTAACAAATACAGCATAGATATGCTGGACAAAGAGATGATTTATGTTCCAGATGGGACAGAACAAGATTTCATAATGCTACTCAGAATGGTGCATAATTTAAAACTTATGATTTGTTTAATTCTGGAATTTTTCTTTAATATTTTTGGATTGTGATTGACTTTGGGTAACTAAAATCATAAAAAGTAAAACCACAAAAAAAGAACAACTATTGTACTTGCTTATAGTTGATAAATCCAGAGAGAGTTGGATTGTGATCTTGATTCAGGAAATTGTTAACTTGTCATTCCAGCTCCTTTTTGTTATAGTTTTTAATATTAAATGCTTCTTATGTTTCTGTCTCTAAGTAGTTTTTTTTTAACTTATATTGATTGATTTTTTAAAAAATGCCTATCTACTTTGCATTTGTGTGACTTGTTAATTACCTTATCTTAGAAAAGATATTGTCATAAGCTTGTTAGTAAGCATTAAAAAACACTCAATATAAGTAAAAAAAAAAAAACACTTAAAGACAGAAACTTAAGAAGCATTTTTTTCAAATATTTTCATTCTGTGATTAGCTGAACTCATGAACACACAACACACAAATACTGAGGGCTGATTCTGCTAACTTCAAACTTTATTTAAATTTTTCAATATCTATTTATCTTAGAAATGAGATTGTCATAAGTATGTTAGTGGAGTCAGCCCTCAGTATTTGTAGCTGTGCATCCCCATGAGTTTAACCCACCACAGATTGAAAATATTTGAAGAAAAAATTCACAAAATTTCCAAAAGCAAAACTTGAGTTTACCATATGCCTATTACTACATTGAGTCCCCACAAGTGAAGTCAAACGCAGGCACTGTATTAAGTATTATAAGCAATCTAGAGATCATTTAAAGTATTTGAAGAGATGTGTTTAGGTTATATGAAAATACACCATTTTATATAATGAACTTGAACATCTTTGGATTTTGGTAGCCTCAAGGATCTGGAAGCCAATTCCCCATGACTACTGAGAAACAACTTTATAACCTAAATAAGTTTGGTTTCCAAATATATGGCACAGTTTAACCAGAGTAATCTAATATATGGAATGTGAATGAGCAAAAAATAATTACCCAAAACTACCAGACAAACTTTTTAAAAACATCTAACTAAATATATATATATAAATCTCATATTGGAGTTTATTTCACTAGTCAGAGATTTTGCTCCAATAGAAAAACAAAAGTAGAGGATTAAATAAATCATCACTTACTTTGCACTAAACCTCAGAGATGTGCGGCCTCATTCGTTTGGGAAGATATATTGTTTAGGCTTTGCCACAGATATAGAGTGAACTTCTTTTAAAAGAAGATTCCATAGAAAAACTATGCAGGTACAATTTTTAAATAGCACAGCAAGCTAGAATGTAATAATAAAGTTAAATAACACCCTATATTCCAAAAAGTGTTTTGACTCATATGCAAATATTCTAAGATATCCATTCCAGGTATTAGGGCTTTGACTTTAAGACACAGACTACCTACATTTAATGTAATGTTGAAACAAATTTATTCTAGACTCTGACTATAAATGTTTACACAGAAAAAGAAATGGAACATTATGATGCTAAGCAAGCAGTTCATCAAAAGGAAACCTGAGCAGAAAGTGAGTCAATGGAGCCTTGATCTGAATCAGAAGGAAGGCTGCCATATAAAAGCTATGAATGTTAACTAAATGTTTCAGTGGTATGTTCACGTTATTCTTAATTTTAAATAATATTCCATGTAATTTTCTCCAAAAACACATTTTATATTAAAAAATTTGAATTGCATTATCTCAGTAGAAAATTTTTGTTTTTTAATTAAATTTTGTTTTATTATACACATGTAGGGTATAAGTGATGATTAACTACAAAAGTAGGTTGCATGGAGGTGAGGTTGGGCTTCTAACTGTCTCTCACCCACCCTGGTTTTGGAGCAGGTACCCATTGTGTTGTCACATGCCTCCAGCCCTCTTTCATCTTTGCTCCCCTAGCAGTGCCCAGCGACTGCCAATACTTCCCTTCTGCTAATGTGACTCATGCTCGGAGCCCATTTATAAAACGAGTGAGAATATGTGGTATTCAGTTCTTTATTTGTGTGATAGATCACTTATTACGATGGTTTCACACTCTTCCAATTTGCTGCAAAGTCCATTATTTTGCTCTTATATATGTCTGTATGATATTCTATGGTGTATGTGTACCACATTATCTTTCTCCAGTCCACTTTCAATGGACAGTAGGGTTGTTTCCATTTTGTTATTGTAAATAATGCAGCAATATATAAGATTGTGCAAGTGTCTTTTTTTGTAGAACAACTTATGTTCTTCTAGGTATTGAGATATTCCCAGAAGAGGGATTGCTGGAATGTTTGGAAGGTCAATTTTTAGTTCTTTTAAGAGTCACCAAACTACTTCCATAGAGTTTGAACTATCTTGCAATCCCAACAACAGTGTAGAGGCATTCCCTTTCTCCGCGCTGTTGTTTTTTGACTTATTAATGATAGCTATACTTAATAGAGTTAAGTAGTATCTCATTGTAGTTTTGATTTGCATTTATTTGCTGATTAGTGTAGCCAAGCATTTTTTCATGTGACTGTTGGTTGCTTGTAGGAGTTGGAGTCTCACTCTTGTAGCCCAGGCTGGAGGAATGCCGTTGCACCTCAAAACATCACAGCCTCGACCCGCTGGACTTAGGCAATCCTTCCGCCTCAGCTTTCCAAGTAGCTGGAACTACAGATGCACACCACCACACCGAGCTATGTTCATTTTCTTTCACTTTGAGTTCCTTGTTGATCCCAGATGAGATACATAATTTGTCAGATACATAATTTGCAAATATTTTTTCCCATTCTGTTGGTTGTCTCTTTACTTTCTTGATGATTTTCTTTGCTGTGCAAGAGCATTTCATTTTGATGAGGTCTCAGTTGTTTGTCTTAGCTTTTATGGCATTCACTTTTGGGAACTTAGTCAAGAATTAGTTGCCTACTCTGATGTGCAAAAGAGTATTTTCTACTTTTTCTTCTAGGACTCTTATAGTTTAAAGTTTTATGTTTAATCTCTGATCCATTTTAGAGTTGACTTTTGTATATAGTGATGGGTAGGTGTCCAGTTCATTTTTCTGCATGTGGTCAGTCAGTTTTCCCAGCACCATTTGTGAAATATCATCTCCTTTGTTCCCTAGTTCATACTGTTGGTGGTGTTGTTGAAGATGAGTTGATTGAGAGACTGAGTTTTTTGCTTCCACAATCTCTGTCCTGTCTAATGATCTTTGCCTGTTCTTGAACCAATACCAAGCTGTTTTGGTTACAGTAATCTTGTAGTAAAGTTTAAAGTCTGAAAGTGTGATAACTCCTGCTTTTTTCCTTTTGCTGAGGATGGTTTTGGCTATTTGTGTTCTTTTTTTATTTCCATATGAGTTTCTGTATTGTCATCTCCAGGTCTGAGAAGAATGGTGCTGATAATCGATGGATGGGTATTGCATTCTGTAGATTGCCTTGTGTAGGATGGACATCTTGACAATATTGATTCTTCCAATCATAAGCATGGAATGTTTTTCCATTTGTTTGTGTCATCCTTGATTGTGTTAAGCAGTGTTTTATAGTTCTTGTTGTAAGTCTTCACTTCTCTGGTAAGGCAGATGCCAAGGTATTTCATTTTTTTGTGTGTGGCTATTGTGAATAGGATTGTACTTTTTATTTAGTTCTCTGCCTACTTGTGGCACAATGTAGAAATGCAGCTGTCTTTTGCATGTTAATTTTGTACCCTGAGACTTTACCAAAATCAATTATCAGTGTAAGGAGGCTTTTGATAGATTTCCTCAGGTTTTCAAAGTATAGAATTATATAACCCACAAAGGAATAACTTAAATTCTTCTTTTCCTGCTCCTACAACTGATTTGCTTCTCCTACCAGATTGCTCTCGGTAGATCTTCCAGCACTGTGATGAACAGGAGAGGTGTAATTGGGCATCCTTGTCTTGTTCTCATTCTTAGGGGGAATGCTACCAACTTCTGCACTTTGAGCAAAATGTTGGCTGTGGGTTTATCATAGATGACTCTTGCTGCTTTAAGGAATATTCCTTCTATGCTCAAGAGTTTTTATCAAGAAAGAATTCTGGATCTTGTAAAATAGTTTTTGTATCTAATGATACAATAATGCATTTCTTGATTTTACACCTGTTAATGTGCTTAATTATATTGTTGTCTTGTAAATGTTGGAACAACCCTTCATTCCTAGAATGAAGCCAACCTGGTCATGGTGGATGATCCTTGAGATGTGTTGTTGAATTTAATTTTATAGATTCTTGTTGAGAATTTTTGCATCTATGTTCATCAAGGAGATTGGCCTATAATTCTCTTTCCTTTTGGGTTTGTGCCAGGTTTGAGCATCAGTATGATAGTTTAGAAGAATTCCATTGTTCTCTCCTGGAATATTTTCAATAAGATTGGTATCAACTACTCCTTGTACATCTTGTAGAATTCAGTTGGGAAGTCATCTGGTATGGAACATTTTTCATTGGGGAGATTGCTTATGACTGAGTCAATTTTCTAGATTGCTACTTATCTGTTTAAAGTTTCACTGTCCTCTTGTTTCAGCCTTGAGAAGCTGTGTGGTGTCCGAAAGTCCTCAATTTCCTTTAGGTTTCCTATTTTATTTGTATACAGGTGATCATAGT
Source organism: Carlito syrichta (assembly GCF_000164805.1). Taxonomy (NCBI): domain Eukaryota; kingdom Metazoa; phylum Chordata; class Mammalia; order Primates; family Tarsiidae; genus Carlito; species Carlito syrichta. The sequence goes on along the minus strand of NW_007260278.1, from coordinate 726,831 downwards.
AATCGCTGATACTCGTTTTAATTTCTTCAGGGTCAGTTGTTACTTTGCCTATTGCATTTCTAATTGTGTTTATTCGGACTTGATCTCTCTTTTTTTAGTCAATCTTGCCAGGGGTATGTCAATCTTATTTATTCTTTCAAAGAACCGGCCTTTTGTCTTGTTGATCCTTTCTATGACATTTTTGTTTTCTATATCTTACAGTTGTGATTTTACCTTGGTGGTTGAGATTCTTCTGCTAAAGCTAGAATTTAGTTAATTTTGCCTTCCAGTGCCTTTAGATGTGATGTTAGACTGCCTACTTGTGATCTTTCTGTTTTCTTGATGTGTGCATGAAATGCTATGATTTTCCTCTTAATCCTGCTTTCATGGCATCCCAAAGATTCTGATATGATTTGTCTTGGTTTTTGTTTGTTTCCAGGAATATATTTGTTTTGATTTCCATGTTGACCCAGAAATCATTCAACAGTATGTGTTTTAGTGTCCATGCCTTTGTATGCTTTAGGAGGATCTTGTTGATGGTGATATGTATTTTTATTCCACTGTGATCTGAGAAGATGCATAATATTATTTTGATCTTTTAAAATTTGTTCATAGCTGGGCTCGGTGGCTCAACCTATAATCCCATGCTTTGGGAGGCTGAGGTGAGTGGATTGCCTGAGCCTGTGGGTTCGAGACCCGCCTGGGCATCTTGGCAAGACCTCATCTCTACAATAAATCAAAAATTAGCCAGGCGTGGTCTGAGGCGGAAGGATCGCCGAAGCCCAGCGGCCTCCACTGCAGGCCGGGAGCGGCTACTGCACTCCACTCTGGGTGACAGAGTGAGACTCCAACTCAAAAAATAATAAATAAATAAATAATAAATAAATAATAAAATAAAATTTGTTCATGCTAGATTTATGTCTGAGTATGTGATCAATCTTGGAGTATGTTCCATGTGCTGATTAGTAGAATATAAACTCTGTAGATGTTGGGTGATGTGGTCTGTAGATGTCTATTAAGTCCATTTGATTGTATATCAACTTTAGGTTCCAGATCTCCTTGTTGGTTTCTTGCCTTGATGATCTATCCAAAGCTGATAGTGGGGCATTTAAGTCTCCCATATGATTGTGTGAGAGTCAATGTCCTCTCTTAAATTACTTAGTAGTTGCTTGATAAAGCCTAATACTACTGTGTTGGGTGCATATATGTTTAGGATGGATATTTCTTGCTGTAATTTTGAGCCTTTTTATCATTATGTGAACTTTGATGGTTTAAAGATTGCTTTGTGTGATATCAGAGTAGACATACCTCCCCTCTTCATTTTCTGTTCATCTGAAAGGTCATTTTCCAACCTCCAACTTTGAGCCTGTGAGTGTTCTTTGCAGTGAAATGAATTTCCTGAGTCAGCAAACTGTTGGATCATGTTTCTTTATCCAGTTTGTCACTCTATGTCTCTTCGGTGGCACATTTAGTCCATTCATGTTCAAATTGATTATTGAAATGTGAGAGTTTATCTGCCATAGGCTCTTAGGGTTGCTTTGTTTCCATTTTACTTTTGTGTTTATATATGTGTCTACTTTCATTTTTGTGAGTGCTCTGTATGTTCCATTATCTCTGTGCTTCCCTGTACTTTCACTATGGGTATGACCATTATTATTTAATTTTTTTTCCTGTCTTTTTCTTAAGTGTTTCATGAAAGACTGGTCTTCTCATATGATATCTTGTAGGGCTTCTCTGAATCTTTTATGCTTGGATGGTCACCTCTCTAGCAAGATGTGGGAAATTTTCTTGAATGACCTCATGGAATTCTTGTTCCATGGTGTTTTCCGTTTTCCTTTCTGCTTCAGGAACACCAAACAGACATAGATTTGACTTCTTCATATAGGCTCACATCTCTCAGAGATTTTACTCCTTTGATTTTATTTATTTTCATTTTTTTTAGTTTTTCTGTTTCTCATAGACTGGATTAATTCCATATTTTGAGTTTCAAGCTCTGAGGTTCTTTCCTCTGCCTGGTTAACCCTGTTTCCTATGCTTCTCTTACTGTATTCTTAATTACCAAGCTTTCATTTTTATTTCAAAATGTACTTTTTTGAAATTGTCCAACTCTGCTTTTACCTCCTGCCTAACTTCAGTGAGTTTCGCTTCTAGTTTCTCTTGTTTCCTATTCATATTACCCATCAATCTATGATTTCTATAGCTATCATCTGGGGTTGGTCATTTTGGGTATTTTTTTCCCCATTGTTTGTGTTTTGATAGCTGATTTTTGGGGTGGTGTATCTTTAGAAGGGTTGCCTGTTTTGTTAATTGATTGTTTTTCCTCATTTGTGACAGGCCCCTCTTCACTCTCTATAATTTATCTTTTATTTGATGCTCTGATGTTATTCAACTACCTGTGTTCTAGCACCCATTCTGTGGTTCTATATATGTCACTCAGTGAGAGAGGAGGGGACATTCATTTCTGCTTCTTGCTCTACCATGTGGCAAGTTTGTATCATTGAAGATTCTCTTTCCTGCTGCTAAACTAGTCAGTCCAACTGTCAGCCCCTGCTGTTAGCACTATGTGCAGAGAAGTGAGGAGGGGGGAGGGGGGATGGGAGTACTGTCTGCTGTCAATGGCCTACAGCAAGGAGTCTTCCTGTTGAGAAGCCCTCAGGTATCTTTCATGTCATTCCTGTCTGATTCATGTCTGCTTTCTGCTTTTCAAATACAGCAAGTCTGCCATAGATGAGGGAGCAGGCTCCATCCTGTAAGGGCTAAGAGCTTGGAGATCTGGATGGGAGATGGCCCCCAGCCACTGCTTGTGAATATCAGATGTGTTCACTTTGGAGGTAGTCCTTTTCTGTCTGTGAGCCACCAGTCCAGCAGAAAGCCACACTCACAGCATCTGACAGTGAGGGTCTTTCTCCTGTTCTGTTTGGACTACAGTTGCCTGCTGCTATGTCCTGCCCAGGACCCCTCTTGCCTGATACTGACAACCAGCACACAGCTGGGAGGGAGTGAACCATTCCAAAACATATTTGACTCACTCACCCACTTTCATCCACAGGGAAGGGCTTCAGTTTTTGTGCAAACCTGATGCATGGTGGGGGATGGTGTGCCTGGATTCCCATATACATCATCTCTTTCTGGTCTCTATGTGTTCAAGGAGAACTTTGCTGGGTACAGTTGTTTCACCCATCCAGAACCGTTTCATGGCTCTGTCTGTTGACTGAGAGTAGGCTGATTCCCTACATTCTGCCTTGCTTGGCAAGTGAGATACTGGCCTACTGCTCCTCGGTGACCATCTTGGATTGTACGCCCTCAGTAGATAATTTTTAATTAAAAATTTTGTCTCTGTAGATGCTAAACTACCTGGTAGACTCAGAGAAAAATATGGTAATTGGTTGATATTACTTTATTTTTATACTTAAGTAATTAACATTTCAGCTGAAATATTTTTGCAGGAAGCATATTTTTGCTTCATTCAGGGTATTTTACTTCAATAAATATTTTTACAAAATAAAATTAACCAAATAGTTTTCTACAATCTTGGTAATGTCAAATATTTCATCATATCTGGATAAATAGTATATAAATCTATTTTTAAAATAAGAGAAGCATTGAAAACTCATCTTACAAATTAATATATCCTAAAGAGCAAAGATCAAATTTGAAAATTCAATGCTGTACATTATTGTGGACTACGTGTTTGTGTACCAAAAAATTCAGATAGTAAAACCCTACTTTGGAGATTTTTCTTCTTGAGAAACTTGCTCATAGCAGGTCTTTCTGCCATGAATCTTCCTTTTTTCTTCTCTTCCTCTCACTAATAAACTCTGTTTTAAAACTTTAAAGAAAAAAACCCAATTCCTCTTAAGATGGTATTAGAAGGTGCAGACTTTTGTAGATAATTAAGTCATAATGCTGGAATTCTCATGATGATCTTAGTACCCTTTTAAATACAGACATGAGATAATTCTCTTTTTTCTCTTAGCTCTGGATACAACAAAAAGATATCAATCTGAAAATCAACTTCTGGATCTGTGAAAAAGAAATATTAGTTGTTTAAGCCACCCAGTCTATAGTATTCTGTTAAAGAAGCCTGAACTGACTGGGACATATACTCTTTGAGTTTTCATCAGCTCATTTGTTTATTTTCTATTTTTACTTTGAAGTAATATGATTTTTTTCTTTTATTTTAAAGATATGGGTGTACATTTCAGGATTAGTACACAAGCGGTCATCTTACAGGTAAAGTTTCAACCTCCCTTTGGTACCCACTTTGCCTGATTTAAGATAAGATATGCTTACTGATATTATGTCCCTCCCCATCCCTACCCCTGTAGTATCCCGCTACTGGCAATCCCTTTCTTATAGTATTATGATCATTGTTCAGGTTCCACTTATAAGTGGGAACATGTGGTACTTTGTTCTTTGATTCTGTGGTAGATCACTGAGTAGATAGACTTTAAATTCATCCAAGTTGCTGCAGAGTCCATATGTTTGTCCTTCTTTATGACTGCAAAATGTTCCATTGTGTATATGTACCCACTTTTTGATGGTCAGCATGGTTGGTTCATGTTTTTGCTATTGTAAATAGTGCTGCAGTAAAGATGCATGTGCAGGTATCTTTTTTTGTAGAATGGTTTCAGTTGCTCTGGGTGCATTCCCAGTAGGGTGATTTCTGGATCATATGAAAGGTCAATTTTTTTGTTCTTTCAGAAATAACCACACTACTCTCTAAAGAGGTTACACTAGTTTGCATTCTCACTAGCAGTGTAGAAGCATTCCTTTTTCTCTGTATCCTCACCAGCATCTGTTGTTGACTGTTTTATTATTGATGATCATAATTACAATTTATGGAAAGCTTGAAAATTTGATTTTTTTTCAGTCTTTGGTAGTGAATATTTAAAGATTTACAACTTAGTTTTAATAAAATGCATCCATAATTATAGAGAATATATTTACAAAAAAGTTTAAGATCATTGTAGAAAAGCTAATTTATAAATAATTTTAAAACTTTAAATGTTCCTTTAATACAAGCAGAAAGGGAGAAAACATGTACAACAGTGTTGATTATATGTATATATACACAATACTATACACACACACACGATCTTTAAAATATTGTCTATATATGTAAGTCGACATCATCTTTTAGTACTACAACTTCTGTTTTGATGGGTAAAGAATTGCTGCTGCTTCAGTTGTGATTATATATTTTGTTTGCACCAAAATTATAAGAACATCTTGCTCAGAAGCTTTTTAAGTTAGTAATAACAACGTTTAGAACATGACATTTTGTTCCCCTCAAACTTGTATGTATAATATTATGACAAAAACAGTTTTATATTTGACATTGAACACCTTAATTAAATTTCGAATAACAGTCAAAAAAAAGTCAGATGTTTCTGACAGAATAAACTTCAAAGTGTTTTTATTTGATTCCATAGATTGGATGAAACAAATGATTCATTACTAGATGAATGTCTTTCTGTTTCAGACATCTCATGACACTGATTTACTAATATCATGTAACTGTTTGCAAAGATTTTCTGGTAATGGATCTAAAACATCAATAGTTATCATCGCACTTCTCATAAGTGCAAGCACATGCACACACACCAACTTGGTATCAAAAGTGAGCCAAATTTATTTAGCAGAATAGTCGTCTGATCTAATGGAAAAATCATGCTTTCACAGATCTAAATAATGAACATTCTGCAACTGCTTTTGTTAATGTTTCATTTTTAGGCACAGTATTTTTAACACTTATTTTCTTGTGAAGCACATCTGATGCTTTTTAATAAATTTATGTCTTCTGGTTTTCATATGGTCAGTGCTATTATCACTGCAGTTTCCAGGGTGATTGGTAAATTTCAACAAATATTTTGGGCAAGTTACACGTTTATCATCAACATATTTTTTAATATTTAAATTGAATATCTCATTCTTCATTCAACTTGTACTTCTATTGAGCTTATTGCTGCTAAAACTTTTATTGCAAACTTAAAAAAAAATTACCAATAATATCCAGTAGAACAGAGGCATTCATTATACATTTAAATGGTTTTATAAGAAATATTTTGATGTAAAAGAGTTTTTTTCTCTCCTCTCATTCATTTGAGATTTTCCTCTCCCCACTGCCTATATATGCATATGGACACACTTTTAAAAATTAAAATGATTATCAGATATAAACAGTAGAGTATTTATTCTCAACAACAGAAACTACGGGCAAATTTAGCAGAAAAATGTCAGTACACTGGGAAGAGATATTTCAGTAGCTTATCCTGAAAAATAAGATTTTTATGTATAATTCAATTTTAAATTAACAAGAGAAGACAAGAAATTTAAGAGAAAATTAGAAAAAAGTTCATAGGCAATTTACAGAATGGTTGTACATATATGAATGAAAATAAGACAATCTTTCTATTTAGTAATCAAACAAATGCAAATTTTAACAACAATGAGATATCTCTGTGCACTCTATTGATGAATCCGAGTAGGAAAATATGATCCAGCACCTAGGATGTGAAAATAGAAGGAAGCTCTCATACTTTTCTGGTATGTGTAAGCAGTTGCTGCCATTTGGGACAATCTGATAAACATGAGAAAATAAGTAAGCATAAACTTTAGGAGCTAATATCCCAACTCCTGGCTACATACCCCAGAAAAAATTCTCATAGAACCACCTAAGTTCTAACACTATTTGGGTTGGAATTTGAGGAATGTAGATGTTCAGGGTTTTTTTTTTAGCAAGATTAGATTAAATGTGGTAAGGTAGCCTTTGAAATGTCATAATCTGATTAACTATGATAGATATACTTACAGTAACTTGGATAGATCATAAAAAAGTAGTTCTGTTTTATGTTTTAAAGCAGGAAACAGGAACACAATCTGTACCATAATACATATTATTTAGTAAGACACAAATGCTCACTATACTCAATATATTTTTCAAAGTTATCTCACATTCAAGAATATAAACCATTAGAGTAGGTTCTTATGAGAGGTGAGAAAAGGAAGAAAAAAATTAGAAGCAAAGGAAATAAAAAGTTGAATAAGGCTGGGCTCGGTGGCTCAGCCTGTAATCCCGCGCTTTGGGAGGCTGAGGTGAGTGGACTGCCTGAGCCTGTGGGTTCGAGACCCGCCTGGCCAACTTGGCGAGACCTCATCTCTACAATGAATCAAAAATCAGCCGGGCATGGTAGTGCGCACCTGTAGTTCCAGCTACTTGGAAGGCTGAGGTGGAAGGATCACCGGAGCCCAGCAGGTTGAGGCTGCAGTGACCGGGAGCGGCCACTGCACTCCAGTCTGGGTGACAGAGTGAGACTCCAACTCAAAAAAAAAAAAAGTTGAATACATGATAGACGAAACAAAAAAAGTAAACACACTGTGCCACAGCACAAGTTAACTAGAGCAGGGTCTTACACACACTGATAAGTGTGTGCTTAGATCTGAAAAGTAAAATTAATTTACTCTCATGTCTGTACTTGAAGACTTGCAGTCCAAAATAATATTCACACACACACACCCACACACGCACGTGCACACACACACACACACACACATACACGTATTTATCAGGACTACAGAATATAACGGTTTGAATTCTGAAATTATATAACTCAAACTTAAAATAATTTAAACTAAAGTTGTTAGACCTTCATATTATTCTGAGTCTTCAGAGGAATGTGGCTAAGAGGCCTGAGAAACATGGCACACAGCTGCAACATCTGCTTTTTTCTGTAAATAATGAAGGCAAGGGTGACAGAGATAAGTTCGTCTCAGTTCACTGCTTCTCCTCACAGGTAAATAACCTTTCTTGAAATGTAGCAATCTGTGGCCAATTAAACCGCTATGGCATATGCACTGGTCCCCTATGGGGAAATGTAATCTTACTGGAATTTTACGGCCTCTGTCTTTATAAGTGAAAATTTAACTTTTTCACTCCCATTCATTTGGAGTTGGTGTTTCCGGGTGGTCATTCTCAAGCTTGCGCTTGATGAAACTCTATATGTAATCATAGTTTCTGAATCGCATTATTTAAAGTTGACAACATAAAAAGCCTAGAACTACACATAGCAAAGAGAGTCAAGTGTTGAGATTAGTCTTTGCAAGTTTGTAGAACAGAAGCCAGGCAGCATCAAATAGTAAAACTGAGAAAGATCCTGATAAAGGTAAGAAAATTTGTATCTGAGGAATGCAAGTCTCTTTAAATTATCAGGCCCAGAGAGACATTGAAATGTGACAAGTCAAGTTTCACTCCTCACAGAGTTAAGTAATCTGAATGTCACCAACAGCCATAAATTAAACTAACAATGTCATATGCTAGACACCATAACTCATACCCTATAGTTAAAAAATGTATAGCCAATCACTAATAAATGTTATTTCTGTAAATCAGTGTGAATGCCTGTCAAACAACTTCTTTAATCCCTCTTCTTCCTGATTCCCCCTTTTTCTTTAAAAGCTTAAGACTCTCCTCTGTTCCCAGTGTTTCCCATGCTGAAGTTCTCCATCTTGCTTCAAATAATCTCTCTATGTTAATTTTACCTCAGTTTCTTTCTTTATATTGACAATTTCTATAGATAGCAGAAATCTTTGTGAAAAGGTAAAGAGTCAAGAAGGAATTGCTTTAGTTAAGAAGAAGCCATTTAAACTGACTTTTTCCTTTTTCTTTACATGCTAGTTAGTTATTTTTGGTGGTTAGTTATTGTGCTGCTCATACAACCTCGTCCACCAATCAGAAACCAAGGACAAACCTGTCTTACCAGACATAGCTATTGATATTTGTCTTGCACCTTTTAAGTATATTTTTTACTAATTACTTTTTTATTCTAAATATTTTTTTTCCCAGAAATGCAAGACTGAACTAATTTCACCTATTATGATCAGCTTCCCCCCTGTGACTGCTGACCTAGTCCACCACCTGGAGTCACAAGACTAATTGCTTTGACAATGGCAAAGGAAGCCGAAACCTGTTATCAACACACAAGAGTGCAGTTGCTGAAGATTTTTACTAGCCCTGCTTCCTTATAGAAACTTTAAAGCACTCTCTCCTTAAAGCATATGGTACACTTGTCTGTGATTGTTAGCTCCTTTCTGTCTGTGGAAAGTGGGTAATAAACTTTGTGTCTTTCTTTTTTGCAAATCTGCTTTATTCCCATGGCACCGGCCTATGTTGCCTCAGTTTATCCTTACACTTTGGGTGCATGATGTGATGCATCTCCCCCTCTATATACAGTACAATCATGACTACAATATGGAATATTGTGTGCCAAGGAAAATATGTGGAAAAATATGGAGAGGTCACCTAGGTGGGTTGGGTATATTAGACACACAGATATCTGAACAATTTAAGGAAGAAGTGAAGAACAGAAATCACAAGTGGGCTTTTGAACAGTCCTAGGCTACATGAGTGAGGTTCAAGTTTTGTTTACACAGGTGTTTGAGGAAGAAAAATAGCCTAAGGACATGTGTGTTTTGTAAGGGGAAGGGAAGACAATATTCTTAGACTTTTAAATTTTTGGTTTTGCCGGGCTCGGTGGCTCAGCCTGTAATCCCGCGCCTTTGGGAGGTTGAGGTGAGTGGATTGCCTGAGCCCGCAGGTTCGAGACCCGCCTGGGCAGAGAGACCTCATCTCTACAATAAATCAAAAAATCAGCCGGGTGTGGTAGCGCATGCCTGTAATTCCTCGGAAGGCTGAGGCGGAAGGATCACCGGAGCCCAGCAGGTCAAGGCTGCGGTGGCCGAGAGGGCCACTGCACTCCAGTCTGGGCAACCAAGTGAGATTCCAACTAAAAAAAAAAAATAAAATTTTGGATTCTGAAATTCAGAAATATTCAGATTTATGTAAGTGGGAATGTGTATATATATATGTGTGTGTATGTGTGTGTATATATTTATAGTACGTGATGATGGAGAGTAGAATGAAGTTTTTTTTGAAACCATTTAAACTCCCCTTTGATTACATTTAAATGAATATTTTCTTAGATTTATTTATATATATTCCATGTGCATTGAGTGAACAAACGTCAATTTTTGGTATGTGTTTATGTTTTATTTGATGTACCATTATTTTACAAAATAATTTTTTTAAGTTAAAATGAATTGATGTTTGTTAAATCATTCCCATTCTTTGACAGCTAATCCTATCCTAATAAGGGTTGGAAGTCAATACTGCTTTAATTTATTTTCATATTTCCTTATTAACAAAAGCTTTTTATGTTCTAATATAAAAAAGCCTGATTATAAAATAAAAGTTTGATAGCAGGTTTCATTTGCTTTTGCTTTTTAAAAAAAGACTGTGCTTATAAGAAGAAATGAATAATAATATGTACTTAAAAGTACTAGATTTTCCCCCACATGTAAGTTATTTGTTAATAGGATATACTTAAGATTAAAGTTATAATCATAAATGTACTAAAAAGTGTCAATTGAATACAGAAAGAACATTTAATTGAAACAATTATAGAAGTTAACCTATGATCCATTGCAAACTTGCTGTAGTTTAGTTACATATTATGTATTATTTGGAAATTGTCTTTACTAGTTTTTAAAAGAATGAAATATTTTTAACTTTATAAGACATTTAGAAAAATAGTGATTTGCAAGTACAGCATTGAAATATAAATTATTTTAGACCATAGATTTTAGACCAAACATATCAGAGCATAGATTATTTATCCAGAATCCATTGAACCTTAGGAGATTCCAAGATTGGTTGTGTATTCTATGACAGCCTCTGCAAAATCCACATGCATTCAAGGTATTTCTGTGTATTCTGAAGTGCTATAAGACTATTGATTTCAGAATATAGTTAACGTGATCCATGAATCCAAAAAGAGTTAATGACCACTGGTTTAGAAGAAATAATATGTTTAAATTACGTATCAGAAAAAAAATGAAAGAATTATGTCTTGTTTGTCACTAAGTTTAAGCACCAAAATTTATATTATTATAACAACAATTATTTTTCAATACTTTAAGGTTTAACAAGTATAGCTATATACATTATTTTATTTGTCTTAAAAGCAACTCTGGGAAATAGGCAGTCTTCTATTTATACAAGTCTTATATGCCATATTTGACTTCAATGCATAAAAAACATATAAAAAACATATTTAGGATTAATTAAAAAATTAATTGTTATTTATTTTAGGATGAATTGACAAAGAGCAAGATGAGACTAAATGTTCATTCTTAATCTTTATAGGTGACCATAAATCACAAGTGCAGCACAGTGCTCATTTAAGCCTATAGCCCTGTCCTTCTATCCTTATTCTACCTGCCATTTGCTAAGCCAAGCTGATCTGTATATGTGCTGTAGTCTATTACATGAACAAAGCACCTAATCAGTGAGACTAAAGAACAAATAAACAAACAAACAAAAAACACATAGAATAGGTAGGTTAGCAGTTTCATAGAGTACGGACTAGAAAGAATGGTTAAGCAGTCCTGCCATAGATTGGGAGAATACACTATGAATTTTCAGGCTATTAAAACCAGCCCAACTTCCCCATAGAATGAAAACTGATGGTCATTGTTTTGCTTTGTTTGTTTTTAATAAATATAGAAATTGTCATTTCTGGCCTTAAAGCTTGCAACTTACAATTGTTTTATCAAAGATTTTTTTCTCAGGAAACTGACCTTCAGGCTTATAGTATCAAGGAACTGAAACTCACCAGATCACTGCATCCAGAAAATGAGATGATGCTAGACTCCTCTTTACCAACTCTTCTTCCTTACCCTTCTCTAATTCCTGTTTTCTGCATTCCTGCCCCATTATATAAACCCTTGACTTCAGTTGGTTGAGAAGATGAATTTGAGACAATCTCTCATTCTCCTTTGCTGATATAATCCAGATAAAAAACCTTCTTCCCTGCCAATACTCAGTGATTGGCTTTCTGTGTGGCAAGCAGTAGGAATCTGACTGAACCCCAAGCATTTCAGTAACACTATGATGATTTTATCATTTAATTTGAGGTGAAGACTTCCAATTTTTTTGCTAGTTTATTTATTATCTCATGTAATACATGTATTAGATTTTATAATAAACTCAGGAGTATTGAGTTCAACAATAAAAGGAGATGCTCATATTTCTCTGTATCAATTTCTGTGGGAAAATGTGTTAATTTCAAATTTTTGCATGATTTTTGTCACCAATAATCTAAGATGAACTGGCTATTTGCAGCTTACTGTCATAGTCAATAGGAGAGAGTCCTCTTTCCAAGTAAGCTATGAATAGCCAGTTTTACAGTCCAGAACTGTCTTTCTCAAGAACTTGAGCATTATTCTTTGAAATGTGGTCATCAAGAAGGACAGTATTCCTATATCCTAGTCTCTGTGGAAGGGTAGAAGCCTAACTAATATAAGCTCCTTACTCCAAGTTGTAACAATATGAGAAAGTTTACTTTTTTCCTAGTTGGGTAGGGTCAATTAGGAAATACAAATGGCCTACTATTTCTCTCACCCAAGTTCTTAAAATGCTTCTACCCCTTTTATTCCATAGAGTTAATCTCAGGCTGAATTCTATCCTCTCTCCCCAATTGAAGAGCCTTGAATAAAGTCTTTCTTGCCTGTATAACCTTTGCCTGTTGCAGTTTTTTACTTTAACACAGGAAATTTTACTGAGTTATATTTTTAGTTCCAATACACTAATTTTATTAGGTTTTATATGTGAATGGCTATAGTATCTTCAAATTAAGAAGTTTTTCTCTTCTTTTACTTATCAATATATAAATTTTGATATGAAAATTTCCAAACATGCATAAAAGTAGAGAATAAAACACATGCCTACATACCCATTAAACTTACCTATATTTTGCCATAGTTATCTTTTTCTTTTCCTCACTCCATCTTGTTTTACAGAGTATTTTAAGACATGATATACTTGTATACTTTAATACTTCAAAATACAACTGCAGAAAATGGCAGTTACATATATCTTAGTCTTGAAACTGGGAGATATATCAAGGCTGGAGTTAGTAATTAAAACCACTGGACTATGTGGGCTACCAAGGGAAAGTTTTTAGATTAAGAAAAGAGGGGTCCCATGCTAGAGCCCTGTTGTATTTACAACAGTTATAAGTCAAACAGAAGAAAAGAATTCAGAAGAGAGGACTGAGGAAGATTGCCATAGTCAATTATATACCTCAGGGAACCTCAAATAATAGTTTAATTTTGATAACCATTCCTAATAAATTTACTTTAGTGTTTCTAAATGCAATGTCTGTTCTTTATTGCATGTTCAATGGCAGTTTATTTTATTTTAATCTTGATTAAGTGACATATAAGTAGTTAACAATTAGTAATCCAGAAAAATAACAAATGCATACATGACGGATCAAACTTTGGTCATAAAGTCTGATTTAGGCTCTACCTATGAGTAGAAATAATTTTTCAGGAAAAAACAACCCAATAAATATTTTAGTAAGATCCAAAAATTCCTACATAACATCACATGCAACACTTCTAAGGAGTACTATAGTTGAGTCATATCTTTTACACAGTTTCAAAAACAGTTGCTGATATTTCTAGTAAATATGAAATTTTAAAAAATGTTTCCTATGTAAGGAAGCAAATTTGCTTATAACCTATTATTATTATAAGTCTTCAAAGTAAGTGACAGGATTTTTTAAAATGTTACTCTTCCTAGAAAGCACTTCGTAAAAGCTGACTTGCTAAGATGCAACTCTGACTTAAATGGTATTCAAGGTATGATAAATCAAAATAGAACTGATTGATGAGACAAGTGGGTGATGAAGGGATAAATATTTTTCACAGTGAGAAGTCCTCAGTCTATCGCTGATCATGAGTGAACAGAGGAAAAGGTTTAACTGTAGAGTGTAATCGATACTCTGATTATTTAATGGCTGGATAAAAAGAAATATATATATTCTGCCCCTCTCTCAGGAAACAACCTTTGGCCAAGGCTTACCTCTGCAGGATATACTTAGTCCTTATAACAAGTCATGGGATTAAAGAGTCACAGGATACAGGTAACTTAGCAACCTAAAAATGATGTAGTCCTCTCTCTTAACCAATGTGATTGTAAACATTGTACAGGAATTTGAATAATTAACCTGCTTGATTACAAAATTGTTTGCTGTGCTGACCCAAAGCAGATTTTTTTCTTCACTGACCTGCCACTATCAGTGACACTCCTGTAAATGTAATAAACCAATGCCATTGCCTGCTGGACTCCACAATAACTTATTGATACTAGATAAACATTATGTGCATGCTCTCTCAGATTTGGGATTACCACACTACATGGTCCATCAGTGAACCTTTTATTTTTCTTGAATTGCTGTTGAACTAAGAATTTTAAAAAATTTATTTATTACAAAGATGTGGGGTACAATTCAGGGTTAAGTATATAAACAGTGATCATGCAGGTACCCTTGTTGATGAGGTATGCCCCTCCCTCCCCTGGCAGTTTCCCTCAACTGCCGGTCCTACCCTGCCCCCGCCCCCAATAGTTTTCCACTACTACAAATGGCTTTCTTATAGCATTATAATTGTGATGAGTTAGAACATATGGAATTCAGTTCTTTGTTTCTGTGATAAATCACTGAGTATGACAGATTCCAAATCCATCTGATTTGCTGCCAAGTCCATATATTTATCCTTCTTTATGACTACATAATATTCCATTGTGTATACATACCACATTTTTTTATCCAGTCCAGCTTTGATGGGCAACATGGTTGGTTCCATGTTTTTGCTAATTGTGAACAGAGCTGCAACAAACATATGTGTGCAGTATCTTTCTCATAGAATGCTTTGAGTTCCTCCAGGTATATTCCCAATAAGGGAATTGCTGGGTCATATGGAAGGTCGATTTCTAGTTCTTTCAGAAATCGCCACACTGTCTTCCAAAGAGGTTGTTCTAGACTGCATTCCCACAGGCCGTGTATAAGCGTCCCTTTTCCTACACCTCCTGGCCAGCATCTGTTGTTCTTTGTTTTATTAATGATGGCCATTCTTACAGGGGTTAGGTGGTATCTCACCGTGGTTTTGATTTGTATTTCTTTGATGATGAGTGAGGTTGAGCACTTTTTCATGTGTCTGTTGGCTGCCCATATATCTTCTTTTGAGAAGTGTCTGTTCACATATTTTGCCCACTTTGTGAAGGGGCAGTTTGTTTTTTTCCTTTCAGCGCGTTTGAGTTTCATGTAGATCTTAGATGTTAGGCCTTTGTCCGATATACAGTTGGCAAATATATTTTCCCATTCTGTGGACTGTCTCCCTGCTCTCTTGATTGTTTCTTTTTCTTTGCAGAAGCTCATTAATTTGATGAGGTCCCACGTGTCTATCTAATTTCTTAAGGTATTGGCTTTTAGGGTTCTGAATAGGAGTTGGTTGCCAGTTCTAATTTCCATAAGGGTGTCTCCTGTGCTTTCTAATATTCTTATAGTTTGAGGTTTTATGTTTAGGTCTTTGATCCATTAAGAGTTAATTTTTGTGTATGGTAATAGGTAGGGGTCCTGTCAGTTTTCCCAGCACCATTTACTGAATAGGTTCTCCTCTCTCCACTGGTTGTTGTTGGAGGCTTTGTCAAAGATGAGTTGGTTGAAAAATTGAGGCTTTGCTTCCAGAATCTCTATCCTGTTCCATTGGTCTATGTGCCTGTTCTTGTACCAAAACCAGGCTGTTTTGATTACTGTAGCCTTATAGTAAAGTTTGAAGTTTGGAAGTATGATACCTCCTGCTTTGTTTCTTTTGCTAAGGATTGTTTTGGCTACTTGTGATTGTTTATGTTTCCATATAAATTTCTGTATTGTCATTTCCAGATCTGAGAAGAATGATGTTGGTAACTTAATGGGTATTGCGTTGAATCTGTAGATTGCCCTTGGTAGGATGGACATCTTAACAATGTTCATTCTTCCTATTCATGAGCATGGGATATTTTTCCATTTGTTTGTGTCTTCTTGGATTTCTTTGATTGGTGTTTTGTAATTCTCATTGTAAAGGGCGTTCACTTCTCTGGTTAGGAAGATGCTGAGGTATTTCATTTTTTGGTGGCTATTGTGAATGGGATTGTGCTTTTTATTTGGGTCTCTGTCTGCTTGTTGTTGGTGTATAGGAATGCAACTGTCTTTTGCACATTTTTTTGTACCCTGAGACTTTGCCAAAGTCCTTTATCAGTGCAAGAAGGTTTTTGACAGATTCTCTTGGATTTTCAAGGTATAGGATCATATCATCAGCAAAGAGGGATAATTGACTTCCTCTTTTCCTATTTGGATACCCCTGATGTCCTTCTCTTATCTAATTACTCGAGCTAGAACTTCCAACAAAATATTGAACAAGAGATGTGAGAGTGGGCAGCCTTGTCTTGTTCCAGTTTTGGGGGGAAATATTTCTAGTTTCTGTCCATTTAGCAATATGTTAGCTGTGGGTTTGTCATAGATGGCACTTACTATTTTGTGGTATGCTCCTTCTATACCTAGGCGTTTGAGGGTTTTTATCAAGAAAAGATTTTATCAAAAGCTTTATCTGCATCTAATGAGATAATCCTGTGGCTCTTGTTTCTACATCTGTTGATGTATTTAATGACATTTATGATCTTGCGAATGTTGAACCAGCCCTGCATCCTGGGAATGAAGCCTACTTGGTCATGGTGGATGATTTTTGAGATGTGTTTTTGGATCCAATTTGCTAGAATCTTGATGAGGATTTTTGCATCTATGTTCATAAGGGATATTTACCTGTAGTTCTCTTTCTTTGTTGGATCTTTACCCTGTTTGGGTATCATTGTTATGTGAGCTTTGTAAAATGATTTGGGGAGAATTCCATCTTTCTCAATTGCCTGGAATACTTTCAGTAGGATTGGTATCAGCTCTTCCTTGTACATTTTGTAGAATTCTGCAGGAAAACCATCCAGTTCAGGGCTTTTTTTGGTAGGTAGTTTTTGCATGACAGAGTCAATTTTCTGGATTGTTTTTGGTCTATTTAGTGTCTCAGTGTCTTCTTGTTTTAACCTGGGGATGTTGTGTGATGTCAGAAAGTCCTCCATTTCATCTAGGTTATCGAGTTTGTTTCCATATAGGTGTACATAGTAATTTCTGATAATCCTTTGTATTTCTTCAGGGTCAGTTGTGATTTTATCTTTTCTATTTCTAATTGTGTTTATTTGGGCTTTTTCTCTCTTTTTCTTGGTCATTCTGGTTAGAGGCCCATCAATCTTGTTAATGCTTTCAAAGAACCAGCTTTTTGTTTTGTTGATGTTTTCTATAATATTTTTGTCTTCTATGTCACGTATTTGGGCTCTTATTATTGTGATTTGAATTCTTCTGCTAATGTTGCTGTTTTGGTGGCCTTCTCTTTCCATTAGGTGATTTGTTAGGCTCTCCACTTGTGATCTTTCCATTTTCTTGATGTGTGCTTGTAGAGACATAAATTCCCTCTGATAACTGATTTCATGGCAACCCAGAGGTTTTGGTAAGATATTTCTTCATTTTCATTTGTTACCAGGAATCTTTCAATTTCTTCTCTGATTTCAGTGTTGACCCATTCGTTGTTCAGCATCACGCTGTTTGGTGTCCATGTCTTTGTGAGCTTTGGGGAAGTGTTATTGGTTTTGATATTTATTCTTATTCCACTGTAGTCTGACAATGTGCATGGCATGATTTCAACCTTATGGAATTTGTTTATGCTTGATTTATGGCCAAGGATGTGATCGATCTTGGAGTATGTTCTATGTGGTGATGAGTAGAATGTATATTCTGTGGTTGTTGGGTGGAATACTCTGTAGGTATCTACTAAGTCCATTTGGTCAAGTGTCAGATTTAGGTTCTGGTTCTCCTTGTTTATTTTTTGCCTTGATGATCCATCTAGGGCTGTCAGTGGGGTATTCAAGTCCTCTGCTATAATAGTGTTAGATCTATTATCTTTTTTTAGTTTATTTAGCAGTTGCTTTATAAATGCTGGTGCTCCTGTGTTGGGTGCATATATGTTTAGGATGGATATTTCTTGTTGATAGATTGAATCTTCTATCATTATGTAGTGTCCTTTTGCATCTTTTTATATTTTTGATAGCTTAAAGGTTGTTTTGTCTGATATTAAGATTGCAACTCCTGCCTTCTTTTGTGATCCCTTTGCCTGGAAACTCATTTTCCATCCTTTAATTTTGAGTATGTGTGTGTCTTTTGTAGTGAGATGAGTCTCCTGGATGCAGCAAATAATGGGGTCATGGTTTCTTATCCAGTCTGCCTTTCTGTGTCTTTTCAGTAGTGTGTTTAGTCCATTCACATTCAGGCTGATTATTGTAAAGTGATTGCTTATCCCTCTCATGAGGTTGAACTAAAAATTTTTTACACAACAGTAGTCAAGGGGTAATAACTCTTAAAAATAAATTCAAAAAAAGGAAGAGGAAAGTCCAAACTGCTCAAGTAGACCGATTCTGATACCCGAGGAGGGAAAAAAGAATCAAGATTAAAGTGTAAACTAAATTCCCATGCTCACTGTTAACCACAAATTTACTACTCTATACTGTATGCATACAACTAATTTTCCCCAAAATAAAAATAGTAATAATCTAAACACACATTTATGTACACATCTGTAAAAGTAAAAAGAAAAACTGACTTCAATAGTTTAAATATTCTTATCTTTTTAACCCATGTATAGAAAAGATAGTGTTAATCCAATGTAGAACAGACCTGCATCTCTTTAAGGTTTTGTACATTCAAACTTTATAAAAATATACAGGGATTTTTGGTAAAGCTGTACATAGAAAGATCGAAAGAATCTCTCTCTTCTTCTTCTTCTTCTTTTTTTTTTGAGTCAGATTCAGAGTCTATCTCTGTTGCCCAGGCTGGAGTGCAGTGACACTATCACAGCTTACCGCAACCTTGAGCTCCTGGGCTCACGTGATCATTCCACATCAGTCTCATGAGTAGATGGGACTACAGATGCATGCCATCATGCCCTGCTGATTTATTTTTTCTCTTTCTTTTTTTTTTTTTGATTTGGAGTTTCACTCAATCGCCCAGACTGGAGTTCAGTGGCCACTCCCGGCCACCGCAGCCTCGACCTGCTGTGCTCCAGCGATCCTTCCTCCTCAGCCTTCCGAGTAGCCGGAATTACAGGCATGCACTACCACACCCAGCTGATTTTTTTATTTATTGTAGAGACGAGGTCTTGCTGCCCAGGCGGGTCTCGAACCCACGGGCTCAGGTAATCCACTCACCTCAGCCTCCCAAAGGCACGGGATTACAGGCTGAGCCACCGAGCCCGGCTATTTTTTATTTTTCATAGAGACAAGTTCTTGCCCAGAGGTTGCCCAGGCTGGTCTTAAACTCCTAGGCTCAGTCAATCTTTCTGCCTCAGCCTCCCAAAGTGCTGGGATTATGGTTGTGAACCACCACCATGGAGGCCTTCTTTTCATGTTTTTAATGACAAAAGGTTTTTTGGATATACTGTGGTAAATTAGCCAGTAGGACTGATAACAAGTATTTATTTCCTGAAATAACAAGTACCCTACTGTTCAGAAACCAAACACAAATGGCAGGACTAGGAGGTCAGGGCACTGAAGTTGCTTCTTTAGTTCTTCCTTTTTGAACATGAGTTCTGTTATGCAGCCACACTCTCATACACCTGAACAAGATCATCAAAGTTTTTAGATTCTGACACTCAAAGTAATTATTTGAAATAATTCTAGGCAAAGGTACTTCATTGCAAATTGGGTATTCATTGTTTCTGAATATGTTCTCTGCAACATTTTAACTTCTACAGCATTAGACATAGAAAATATACATTTTGAAAAATAATTTTTACACATTTTTCATTTTAACTTCACCAAATAATCAGCATTGCCAGTGGTTAATGACCTTTTGCCTTTCATCAATTAATTATGTTTCCTGATTTATTTTCTCTTTCTTCAGTATCCTCCAGCTAAATCCACCTTTCCTCACCCCAAAATTATTTTTGTTCAGTAAATGACCTTGCTATTATTTCTTGCAGGCAGAAAGACTTTATCATCTCCATAGATTAAACTATGTGTATATATTTTGTATATGTGGAAAGGATAAGACTGTGTTTTTATTCATATAAATTCTCAGTGCTTTGAAGCTAGAATTTTTTCTTCTTATTATCAGTGAGTATTGTGTGACCTCTTTTGCAATCTTATCTGATTGGATTTATACATTTTGACCAAATGCTATCACATACTGATTAAATCTATTATATTACTTTATTGGATTTAACATATGAGAGAGATTAAGTTTCCTTTTCCATCGCATATCAATAAAAAACTTGTATGTCTTCCTTTGAGAGGTGTCTGTTCAAGTCCTTAGCAGCAACTTGGATGCATCCAGAAACCACAATTCTTACGAATTATCACAGAAGCAGAAAACTGAATACCATATGTTATTTCTAATAAGCTGTAGCTAAATACAGTATGCACATGGCACAAGGAACTACAGACACTGGACCATTCTAAAGGGGAGAGAAGCAGATAAGGACTGAAAGCTATCCCTGGGTACCACGTCCACCACATAGGTGGCAGGCTTAAGAGAAGCTTGACCTTTACACAATATACCTGTGTAACAAACCCTCACATGTACTCTTTGAATCAAAATAGAAAATAAAAATTTTTAAAAATCAGTTTTAAAATATCTAGTTTGAATTCTGCTTGTTGTTGTTGTTGTTGTTGTTTTTATTTTTGCTGTTGGTTTTCAAAGACAACAAAACAAGTTAGCCAAAATTGTCAGAAAATATTTGGACTAGGGATTGGAACATATATCACTTTGCAGGTCTTATATGAATTATTCTTCAGCTCTTTCCTTGCTTGCCTCTTTGTATCACCAGCTTTTTTCACCCTCTAGTATAAACAAATGGCACCCAATCAGAAATTTATTTTTTTAAAAAAATATTCAAAGTAATTTGTTCATATCTTTTGGTATTCTTGATCTCATATTATGTATTTCCTTTATAGCATTTATCATATCTTATCATGATCTTATTTAGATAATTACCCAGTTTTTCCCTCACAGAAGTATAAGGTGTCTTCAGTCAACTTCTTTTTCTTGTTGATACATATCTTTAAAGCTTAAAGAATGCCTAGTATATAATAAGTTCTCTGTAAATAGTCCATTCACTTTCAGGCATATTATTCCAATGTGATAATTGATCCCCAACATGAGGCTCTTATAAAGTTTTTTCTTTTTTTGTTTGTTTTCTTTCTCCTTTTGGCTTGATATATGTGTGTGTTTTCAAGTTTGCAGTGGCGATGTATTCTCTGTTGATTCCGGGTTCTCCTGTTCTCTTGGGAAGTGTGTTATTATTCTTTTTTTTTTTTCCTTTATTTTGTGCTTAATACCTTTTTAAGTGTCTCTTGCAGAACTGGTTTGGAAGCTGCATGTCTCTTAGAGACTGGATGTCTTGGAAGGATTTTAATTCATCATCACTGATGAAGTTGAATTTGGCTCAGTAAAAAATTCTTGGTTGAAATTGTTTAAGTTTGAGGACTTTGAATACTGGACTCCAGTCCCATCTGACTTTAGTGTTTCTGTTACTAGGTCTGCTGCTATTTTTATTTATTTTTCCTGGTAGATAGGCTGACCTTTCCCTCTTACTGCCATTAGGATTTTTCTTTTGTACCAACTTCCTGTAGGCAAACTACTATGTGTCTAGGGTTGGGTTTTCTCAAATGATATCTTGTGAGGGTTCTCTGTATCTTTTGTCTGGATGGTCATCTTTGCTGAGATGGGGAAAGTTTTCTTTAATAATCTCCTGGAATATTTGCTCCAAGGTGTTCTCAATTTCCCTTTCTTCTTCTGGGACACCAATCAAGTGTAGGTTTGGCCTCTGGCTACAATTGCATGTTTCTCGGGAGGTTTGCTATTTCTTTCTGAGTTTTCTTTCTATTTTTTTAACAGATCAAATTAAATTCCATGTTTTGGTCTTCAAGTTCTGATATTTTTTTCTTCTATTTGATTAATTCTGCTTTCCATGTTTGTCATCTTATTGGTTTCCTGGATAAAATTTTTTGTGTCCAAAATCTCTTTTACAAGTTCTTTCAGTGTTACATCTTGTCTTTCTTGAGTCTTATTCACTCTTTTCATCCAGTCCCTAATTTCTGTTGTATTCTGGGGCCTGTCATTGGTGATTTCCATTGTTTGGGCTCTGAGGTCTCATTTTTCAGTGTTTTTTCTTTGTTACACTGGGAATTACCTGTGTTTATCTGTTGATTTTTCTTCATTTATGACAAATCTTTCTTTTTTCTTTAGTTCCATTTCTGTTTTCTTTAGTTCAGTGACAGTGGGAGATATTCTCACTTCTGATGTTTTCTCAGCCATCTATTCTTTCTGATCAGGACTCTGAATTTATTCTATTTTGAAACAGGGCTGTAGGGGGGGGATCTTTGCTGTCCCTTATAGTTTTGAAAGTCAAATAATGTGGAGGATGGTGAGTTAGGATTCAAAAACTACTTGCAAGTAACAGTATTCACTGATTGTGTTATGGGTTCCCTGAGACCCGCACCCCACCACCACTTTATATGACAATGCAATAGGTACATGTGTGTACCCCCTGAATCCAAGATACAGTAAAAACAATGAGGATATCTGAGAACAGAGATAAGTAGAATGAAATACGATAAACAAAAAAGTAAAAAATAAAAAGAGAAAAACAAAAGCAGAAACCAAAACAATTACACACACACACCCCAAAGAAAACAAAGAAAAAAAGAAACAGAAAAAGTGAACACACACACATACACACACACACACACACACACACACACACACACCCCAAAAGGAGAATAAACACAAAAATAAAAGAGAAAAAAGAAATTCAACCAAATGCTCACACGTATATTCAACACATATTAAACAAAAATAGATAAGAACAAAACCCAAAAAAACCATATAAACCAAAAAAAAAAAAAAGAGACAGATGTACTCTCAATCATTCACATGCACACATAAACAGAAAACAAGAACAAAAGAAGAAAGACTGGATTTTAAAAAAAAGAAAAGCAAAAAAACATGAGGGAATGCAGATCAAATCCTCACATACACATTCACGCACAAAGGAAAAATTTTAAAAATCAATAAACAAATGGTCAAAACCAGAAAACAACCTGCCCTTTTGTGGCAGGCTCTGTAATTGCTCCTCTCAGCTGCTCACAGGTAAAGCCCTCTACTGTCTCCTGAGGAGCGGCAGCCTTATTCACAATCCTCCCAGTATCTGGTTGGGGGAAATTGGAGGAGGCAGTGGGGGTGGGTGGAGGTCATATGATTTGAGGGATCCCCTCTGATAGGGGAGGTATGGGATTGTCTCTTCCCCAGGTGCTGGTAGGGGGAGAGGGTCACCCCAGCCAGGCTTATCCTGTAGTAGAACCATCCTATCATGGCTCACATTCGGGCACTGCCTGGGTTTGTCCCTCTCAGTTGTGCCCCAACAGTGTGGGTCTGAGACTTGCTGGGGAGGAGGGAGTTGGGTCAGCCCCAGACTCACCACTGATCTCTTCAGGGGTCCTTCTCATATTTTTCTAGTCACGCCCTTTTTCCTGCAGCTGAATCAGTTTGAGGGGTGGGACACCTGAGACTTAGCATCTATCCTGTCTCTCCAGTGTTTGGGCTTTCAGTTTATTCTCTCTGGGTCATGGTCAGCCCCTGAGTAGTTAATCCACCAGTCACAAAGTTAGGATCTTTTGCTTCATGATGAGCAAGCTGGAGCACTTTCCTGCCCAGTTTTCAAGATGGTAGCAGGGTGCCTCTATAATCTTCTCCAGTGGGGTTCTGCCTCTGGGCTTCCTTTCTGGGCGTCCTTGCTGTTCTTCCTGTGCAGTCCTTGCTGCCAGTATCCAGCAAGGTGCTGCAGTGGTGAGGCAGAACCTGGAGCTGGCAGTCAGTCCAATCAACTTCTCGGGAAGAGTTTTGCTGATTTAAAAGAAATGACTTTTGGCTTCTGTGCTCTGGGAAGTGCTAAGGTCCAATCAGAGCAGTTATGGCACTAGTTACTTCACCAGGAATGCCAAGACCACTTGCACCCGAGTCTCCACTCAGTCAGCCCACTTACAGACATGTATACAAAATTTTCCATATACTCACTCACTTACACTGAGACTCGCATAGTCTAACTGGTTCTGCTGTCATTTCCACCCTTCTCCCCAGTTTCAGGTTTTAATCCTTGGAAAATGTTCATGTCATTTTACATTATAAAGTTTTTGAAGATGTGATTAAGTTAAAGATCTTGTTATGAAATTAGCGTGGATTATTCGAATGAGCCCTAAATGTCATCACAATGTTTTCATATCAGAGGCAGAAGGAAATTAGACATAGAAGAGAAGGCAACATGAAAATAGTGGCAGAGAATAGACTGCTGTGGCAACAAGCCAAGGGATGGTAGAAGCCAACAGAAGTTAGAAGAAGCAAGGAACAGATTCTCCCTTATAACATTCAGAGAGACTATGGTCCCATTGACACAAGAATTTGAGTCTAATGGAACAGATTTTGGACTTTTAGACACCAGAATATGAGATTATAAATATCTATGGTTTTAAGACACCAAGTTTGTTAGAGTGGCCATAAGAAACTAATATATACAATAGTTCAAATATATAAAAAATAAATAGTAATTTAATATGGGTACATTCCTACTCAATTATAATAAATATTAATATTTACCATATATACTTCAGATTTTTAAATACATGAAGCCATAGTGATACAGCACTCCCTCCCACACCAATCAAAGTCTTCAAAGGTAACCACTATACTAAAGGTTTAAATCCTTTCCATTTATGTTGTCATGATTTCCTATACGTTTTTTGTATCTTTAAACAATATGTAGCATGGTGTTACTTATATTTTCAATTAGTGTTAACTTTTAATTAAATAATAATGCATTTATATCATTCGACTCTGCACTTTAAATGGCATTGCCTTCATATGGGTGAACTGCAACTATAGGCATCTAGATGTTTCCAAATTTTCCATCTAGATAACCATAGTTGTAGTTCACCCATTTACATGCAATGCCATTTTACACCATACAGTCAAATAATTACTTTTTGATGCTTTAAATTTTGTTTTAATTTCACACAACACAATTAGTATCTTGAAACACATTTTCTTGAACATTCATTTGAGAATTCCTTTAACCAATATTACTGGAAGTGGTTGTGCTGGGCTGTTGGAAAAATACATATTCAACTCTACTGGCTATTGACAAGTTGCTATACAAAAATACTAAACCATTATATAATTCACTGTGAGTACATGACTATTTCTATCTCCCACATTCTAGACAGAAATTGATACTATAATTTATCCCCAATCTGTTAAATGTGAAATAGTACCTCACATTGGTTTTTTTCTTTTTTTAAATCTGCAGATCTGATTTCACATACTTTGAAATTATAAATTTTCCTATAAGTATATTTTGGCCTTTTTTGTGAGGAGGGGTAGGGGAAGAAGTGTGCATCTTATTTTTTAGAGTTATTTTTACATAATGAGTAATACTTTTACTTGGTTTTAAGTTTAAAATGTCATCCATCAACCTGTTACTTATTTTTTACTTCTCTATCAGGTATATCATTCATACATAAGTATTTTTAATTTTTAAATTAGATAAATAAAGCTTGCAGTTTATTTTTGCTATGTAAAGTTATCCTTATATATTTTTGAAACATGGAAGTTTAAGTTTGCACAGTTAATTCTTTAATCCAATCTATCTAGAATTTTGTGTGTGTGTGTGTGAATGGAGTGAAGCAAAGATATCATTTTATTATTTTAGTGTGGTTAGAAAAATTTTCCAGCACAATTATCTGGTTTAATGAAAAGCAATCTAATGAGTATTGGAGAAGTTTAAAATAAAGACCAACTAAAGATTTTTTAAAAAATAAATAAAAGGTGTGGTGTTCCAAATGTTTAAACATATTTTGGGGATTAATCCTCTACCTTCTGGAACAATGTTTGGACACTTTAGTCATCAGTATAAGGTTATCTTTCCTTCTATCATTGGCAAAGAATAGAAAAAAACTTGACCCTACCAGATGTTCTTGCTTGAAGAAAAAATTTATCAAATTTAAAAGGAACAAAACCTTCTCTTAAACTCTGTAATAATCATAATTCAACCTGTAAAAAATATATACACAAAAGTGACTATGGTGTATTATGGTAACTTCTAAATGTCAGTTATTTCATAGTGACTCCAAGACTTGGTTCACTCAACAGTTTCAGGTACAGGTTGTAGAAAATTAAGTAAGAAAGTCAAGGTCACTGAACTTTAGAACCAAGAACAACAGAGGAAGGAAGATAGATTAGAATTAGGAGCATTCACAAGTAAGACTATTTTAGCTACTACTAGATGCTATAAATAACATAAAACTAATTGATGTGTTAAAGAATGATGTGATGGATCTAAGCTACTCAGATAGGACAACCAGTGAGGAAATCTATGAAGTGACAATTGACCTGAGGTCACAATCACAAAAAGGAGACTGGCATGCTAGAGTTAAGGAAAAATGCTTCCAGGTGAGCAAATAACCTATGCAGACAATGCACTTAGATGTGCTTAAGGAAGAATAAGAAGGGGTAGTGTGGCTAGAACACAGCAAACCAGGGAGTCATGAAGTCAAAGAGGTACGTGTATCTAAGGAATATTAACTTTATTCTAAGTGCAGCATAAAGACCTGGATAGTTATAAGAACTGATATGGCTCGGTTTGGTTTATGTTTCAAATGATTTCTTTGAATAATAGATGAAAGAATTACAGAAAGACAAAATTGATCTGAGAGTAACTAATTTGAAAGTTGTAGATTTTATAATATTGTAGGCAGAAATATTGATGTCCCGTGCTAAGATCAATTGTAGTAACACAAAAATTGATATTATATATGATTTTCTATATATTTGAGAAGTTATATGAATTTATCATTCTATCTCTATCAATCAATCATTCTATCTATCTATCTACAATCTATTCTTCATATCCATGGATTCTACATCTGTAAATTCAACCAACTGCAGATTGAAAATATTCAGGGAAAAAACTCATGTCTGTACTAAACATGTATAGACATTTTTCTTGTCACTATTCCCTAAATGATACAGTATAACAACTATGTATTAAGAATTTACATTGTATTAGATACTACAAGTAATCTAAAGGAGGTTTAAGAATACAAGAGGGTGTGCATAAGTTATATGCAGCACTACTCAATTTTATATCAGGAGCTTAAGCATCTACTGATTTTAGTATCTGTGGGAGGTCCTGTATATATATTTTGTGATGATGACTTGCTAATAAAGGGAAAAAAAAGACATAGAAAAGACATACATATTTATGAATGTGTATAGTTCAATGGACTTTTTCACAGACCTTACATTTAAAATTCATATGGAAATGCAAGGGAGTCAGAAGAGACAAAATAATCTTGAAAAAGAACAAAGCTGCAGGTTTTCTAGTTTCAAAACTTGCTACATAGCTACAGTAATTAATCCAGAAAGTGTTATACTGGCATAAAAATACATCTATAGATTAATGAGATAAAATGCATTCAGAAATAACCCAAAATATCTACAGTCAATTGATAGTTGACAAAAGTACCAGGACAATTTGTAGGGAAAGAATAGTTTCTTCAACAAGTGATACTGAGACAATTGGATATCCAAGTGCAAAAGAATGAAATTGGACTCCTGCCTCAAAACCTTAACTCTAAAAAAGACCAAAGACCTAAGTGTTGGAGATGAATCTACAGAAATTACAGAAGAAAACATAGGAGTAAATCTTTGTGACTTTTGGAATGGGCAATGCTTTCTTAGGTGTGACACAAACACATACACACACACACATACACACACACCCACACACACACCCCACAAACAAGCAACAAAGGAAAATTTAGATAAATTGATCATCATGTATATTAAACACTTTGATGCACCAAGAGTCTGAAAAGACAACCCATAACAGGCAGAAATATTTTCAAATCAAACATCTGATAAGGATAAACTCTTAAAACCTCAACATAAGAGACAAATTAAAGTGAGCAAATGATTTAAATGAATACTTAACTAAAGAAAATATACAAACAGGTAATGCACATATTGAAAATTGTTCAACATCACTTGACATTAGGGAAATGAAAATTAAAACCACAACGTGTAATAAATATACACAATACACAAAATATACACAAGAGTGATAACTTGTACCTGGATGTCGGAGTAACACTATTCATAGTAACCAAAATGTGTAATAAAGGAAATGTTATACATCAATAAGAACCAATGAAGTAATGACTCACACTACAGCATGAATAAACCTTGAAAACTTTACCTGAGTGAAAGGAGTCAGTCACAAACGACCACATATTATATGAATCCATTCACATGCAATGTCTATAATAGACAGCCTCCTGAGTAGCTAGAACTACAGTTACATATCACCATGCTTGGCTTTTCACTTCTACATTAAAAAATAAAAGCAATATAAGAGAGATAGGAAAGAAATGATATGAACATTCCTGTTTTATTGCATTACCAATAGTCAACTTTATTGATAAAATTTCTTCATACATTTCTGTATAGAAAGCATATATTTATGAATAATGAATGCAATTGATATCTAAAGATTAGTGAAGCTTAGTGGTTATAAACATAGTTCTCAAAATCAGACAGTTTAGGATAGATTCTTGTCCACCAATAACTAGTTTAATGATCTCAGCAAGTGACTAAACATTTCTAAGCCTTGTTTTCCTCGCCTATAAAAAAGCATCATAATATAACAATTCTTTCCTTTTTTGGTAGGAAGAATATAAAATGTCATGTTAATTCAGTCTTAATGTTAATCAGTGATTGGTAGAAAGCACAGGCAACTGCTTCTGTCATTTGAAGGCTTTTTATCATGCCTGCCTTATTAATTTTACTATTTCTAAAATTATCAGCATTAAGGCCACATTTTTAATTTCTGTAGCATAATATTAATTTCATATTAATTAAAATATTATAGTACAGACACAGGCCTACATTTAGGTAGAGTAATAGCCATCATCTTTCTTAGTAAAGGGAAAGCACATTCTTTGGTCACTTCTCCACTTTAAAACACAATCAGTCCCACTTTCCCATATGAAGTCAGAGTGTGAGGTAGTTAAACAGGCCACTACCTCTATGAGATGGCTGCAGGAACACTGTAAATGGAAATCAAATGCTTCCACTGTGTCATCTTCTATATTACAGGACTGTGTCAAACTCTCTTTGTAGTTTTTTTCCAATCCCCAAAACAAGACATTGAGTTAGATATTACATTTTCCACTTTACAAACAAGAAAGTTGAGTTCCATAAAGAGTAAGCGACTTTTCAAATTTACAAAACAAGTAGTAAATGTTGGGGCCCATTTAAAATTAGATCTGCCTAATAGCACTTTTTCTACACTACATTAACCCTTTAGCAAAATGTATCTTTTAAAGTTTTTTTTTGTAGGTCTCCCACTGAGATGAAAATTTCAAACACTAAATTTACCCTTTTGAAACAAATATTAAAGTAGAAAACTGGTTTGAGAAAAATGTTCAAAGTGCATGTCCTTTTTACATACCTAATATTATTTTACTTCAAAAAATGCAGTAATTGTCTTGTAGAAATTTTCTTCATATAAGATAATATATATATTTTACTTTTTATATGTTCATTTTAAAATATTTTTATATGTTCATGTTTTTATAAGTTTATTTTTTGTGTATATTTATGGGATAAATTGTGATATTTTGATTTATGTGTACATTGTGGAAAGATTCAGTCAAGGTAATTAACATATCCATAACTGCACCAGCTTATTTTTTTGTGCTAAAAACATTAAAAATCTATCCTTTTAACAATTTTAAAATATGCCATATGTTATTATAAACTGTGGTCACCATGCAGTGCAATTGATAGCTAAAAAGAATCCCTCCAGCCTCACAAACTTTGTACCTTTTTTTTCAGTTGGAGTCTCACTCTGTCGCCCAGACTGGAGTGGAGAGGCATGCTCAGGGCCAAACCAGCGTCGACCTGTTGGGCTACGGTGATGCTTCTGCCTCTTCTTTCCAAGTAGCTGGAACTACAGGTGTGCACTGCCATGTCCGGCTAATTTTTTGATTTATTGTAGAGACAAGGTCTCACCCTGTTGACCAGGCTGGTCTCAAACCCATGGGCTCAAGCAATCCTCTCCCCTTGGCCTCCTAATTGTGGACATTACAAACTTGAGCCACTGCCGCTGGCCACTTTGTACCTTTTGATCAACATTTCTTTCCCTATTCTTTCCTTTCATCCCCAGCCTCTGGTAACTACCTTTCTACTCTGCTACTATGAGACAGACATTTTTAGATTCCACATACAAATAAGATCATACAGTATTTATCTTTCTGTGCCTGGATTATTTCACTTGATGTTCTCCAATTTCATCCATGTTGTCATGAATGACATTTCTTTACTTTTAAAGGCGGTACAGTATTCTACACATTTTCTTTATCCATTTCTCCTTTGAAGCTCATTTCAGCATTATTAACAATAAAGTAAAATATTTAATTCTACTTCACCATTATTTTTGTTGTAATAGGTATTTATATTACATGACTAAAATAAAATCAAAGTCTCTTTCATGGACAATATAACATTATTTAATTTTTAATGAGATTTAACCATACGTTTCTACTAAAATAAAATTACCTTAAATAAAAAATGAAAAATCACTAAATATAAATCGTAATAAATAGAAATTGTCTCATGTTAAATAGTTACCTACTGTTCACTGGTTCTCAGTAACTTAAATTTATGAGTCATGCTTTGGAAAAAATTTAAACTGTATTGCCATTAGTGACATGTTGGACATTCACAATGGGGATAGTACTTAGAATATAACCTGTCTTAGAGAAAAAAATTAAAACAATTTTATTTTCATGAGGAAATATTTTTGACAATAAAATTTAAATATCTCAATATATTTGAGATTCAAAGCTAATGACAATGACAATTCTGAAAATAAAATATTTTTTGAATTGCAACCAAATTTGAAGCATAATATTCATCAAGTGATGGATTTGAGTTTGTTATTGTGTTTTGATTATTCAATATTTTTCCTGAAAACTATAGACAAGAGGATGGATTTCCATTTGGCATCATTCACCTACACTATGGTAAGCTTTCACTCCTTCTATTCTATTACCTAGTAGAAAAGAGAACTTTCTAAAACTTAAAAATGGTTCATTTTAACAGAGAATTGATCATTTTAAACTTCCTTTTAGAGTTTTTATATAAATTATTCATATAGAAACTAT
Source organism: Carlito syrichta (assembly GCF_000164805.1). NCBI lineage: Eukaryota > Metazoa > Chordata > Mammalia > Primates > Tarsiidae > Carlito > Carlito syrichta. Next base: position 695,597 of record NW_007260278.1, on the reverse strand, counting down.
GTACAGAAGCAATATGATTGAAGTACCTACTGCTTATTTTATCTGTACTTATCTTGTTTATAAGGAAGTTCTGTGAAATTAGTATCTCTCACAATAATGCCATACATATTCATAAAGTCACATTAAAGGATTATTTTCATGGTGTCATTATGTACCATTTATGCAGAAAGGCTTAATGGCCTCTGTATCTATAAATAATCTGAAAAGTGCGGGTTTTGGTGAATAAATTAAGTAATTTAAAAAGAAAACCTAAAAAAATTAAGAATATGCAGAATACAAAATATCACATATATTGCTTAAGAATTAAATTTATAGCTCACATTAAGAGAGGAAATGTACTTTTGCACATTAATTCCCTATTTGACTTCATGTATCTTTCTTAAATGTTATGTGTCAGAATATATGTGTGTGCTGGGGAGAAGGATGTGTGTTCATTTCATAAGATAAAAAAATTGAGTTTTCCAAAATTTCAAAAGATTTATAATTACTGTCCTTCCTAATGCCTGTCAAAATAGTTTGAATCCAAAATAGATCTCGTATTTGCTACCCAAAATTTCTTCTTCAATATAAATAGGTTTACCAGAATAAGCTTTTTCATTAAAGGCATGATGACTAGCAAAGATATCTTTTAAGTGCTAGTGCAACTTGCAAAATTAGTTGTTGGAAGAATTTTCCTCTAAATGTCTCCCTAATTAGCATAGTTGAGATTTGTGACATATGGGATAGAATGGGCACTGTGATACATCCTTGGTAACTTCTAATTTGCTTAGTGTCCTAATTATCCTATATATTTCACACAATGTAAGCTTATGTTAATAATAGGTCAATATATTTTAAGACTCAAGTATGTCACTTGTTTATTAAATTAAGAGAATTTAACTAAGAGAATAGTCACCTTTCTCTTTCTACCCATTTCCTCTTCTATCCCCACTTTGACTGCTCTTTGCCTTCAGCAGAACTTCCAGCATTGATCACACCAGACTTCTCCTTCCTTCACTATGTCTCATCTCCTCACTTTTCTTCTTACCCGCCCTAAGTTTTAAGGTCATATTTTAAATTACTGCCTTTTATATTTACTACTCAATAGCCCCATCTGGCAAAATCTCAAGACTGCTGGAATTCAATTCTTAACTTAATCTAATAAAAGATGGCTGGAAAGTAATAAATGACCACATAGGTCTTAATTACTGTAAATTCTTTTTTTTAATTTATTTTTTTATTAATCAATATTTTTTATTATGGTTTTGTGGGATAAAGTTAAGGGTTAGGTGTACAATTACCTTTCATTCAGGCACCCTGTTGATAAGAGGTGTTTTCCCATCCCCAGACAGATATTTGCTACTGTTAATCCCATCCCCTCCCCATAGTTTCCCAGTACCGTCAGTCATTTTCTTATAGTATTACATTGGATGTTCAAGGTCCATTATATGAGTGAGAACATGTGATACTCGGATCTTTGTTTCTGTGAGAGGTCACTCAGTATTATAGACTCTAGTTCTATCCAGGTTGCTGTGAAATTCATGATTTTGTTCTTTTTTATGGCTGTGTAGTATTCCATCGTGTATATGTACCACATATTTTTAATCCAGTCCTCTTTTGATGGGCAGCATGGTTGTTTCCATGCTATTGTGAACAATGCTGCGATAAACATACATGTGCAGGTATCTTTTTTTTTTTTTATAGAGTGATTTGTGTTCTTCAGGGTATATTCCCAGTAGGGGGATTGCGGGGTCATATGGGAGGTCAATTTTTAGAGCTTTTAGGAATCACCACACTGCTTTCCACAGAGGTTGCACCTCAAACCATAAGAACCTTAGAAAAGGAAGGAAATACTCTCATGGAAATCGAAACTTGCATCCAATTCCTGTACAAAACCTGAAACCCACAGGTCATAAGAGAGAAGATAGACAAATGGGACCTTATTAAACTGACAAGCTTCTGAAAGCCAAAGAAACCATCAAGAGAGCAGGGAGACAGCCTACAGACTGGGAAAAAGTATTTGCCAACTCTAGGTCTGACAAAGGCTTAACATCTTGGATCTACAATGAACTGAAACGTACTGAAAAGAAGAAAACAAACAACCCCATTATAAAATGGGCAAAAGATATGAACAGACACTTCACAAAAGAAGACATCCGAGCAGCCAACAAACACATGAAGAAATGCTCAACCTCACTAATCACCAGGGAGATGCAAATCAAAACCACACTGAGATACCACCTAACTCCAGTCCGAATGGCAATTTTCAACAACTCAAAAAAATAACAGCTACTGGAGTGGGTGTGGTGAAAAGGGAACACTTCTACACTGTTGGTGGGAGTGTATACTGTAAATTCTTGATCACCGACCTCAAATGAACAAACAATGCTGGGCACTAATCAATCTGTTATACTAGTTTAATCACTCCTTTTTTAGTGTCTTCTCTTTTCTCCTCAAACTTGAATATTTTCTTTCACCCTCACTCTTGGTGATGATCCTACTAAATAAAAGGAGTGCCAAAAAAATGTATACATGTTTCAATTGATGCTATTTATGTATTACTTTTCAAAGCTGAATTAAATTACGGTAGCAATGTGTAGTATGACTTTCGCTCAACCATGTGTCTGCCATTTTCTTTGACTGTTTTCCTTGTCACATGGTGATGCTAGCATTCATTTATTAATGCCATCTTTTGAGCGAATGTCACACTTAAAATGTGTACACATTTTTTGGCAGCCCCGTGTTTGATTGGGAAAAAAGAGGAGATCAAAAAAAGACTTCTAACAGCTCTAACAACCGTATCTATCCTCCTGTGTGTGGGATCATACATTTTTTTTCTTGCACCCTGTTATTATGGGTAAATTTGCATACCAAGTAGCTCTCATTCTCTTTTTTTCTATAAAATGTATTTTTTTTTGCCTTTTACATTTCACTTTTTCCTGTAATATTCATCTTAACTATAATTTTGGAGGAGTTTTCTTGGCACGTTTTTAAGGTGCTTTCTAAATCTCTAGACCTTGCACAATTTGAAACTTATTTTATATCAAACAACTTTCAAGTATAAAAAAGCTGTACTTTCCTAACTAAAGAACCTTTGGGGTACCTGATACCTCTTCTTCAGCTAACATTTCTATTTCAGTCCCACACTCTGATATTAACTGCAGAGTTCCCTTATCCTCCCAAGTAGTCTTTTGAAGGACATAAAAAGGTCCTATAGCAGATGTCTCTTCCACTTAGCTTGTTTCTAGCCCATAGTAAATTGTCATATATTTCCTGTCATCAGTGGGATTTTTCTTAGCCCATTTCAGCCCTCTGATGTTTCTCTTCTGGTTGGCTGCAGCAATCTTGGCTGTAATGGATGTCAGTCCTGGGTTCCCCAACTACAGAGAATGCATGTCAGACTTCAGGTATACTTCAGGTTTCAGGTGAACCTTTAGGCACTTTTTACCTGTCTCTCATTTATACTCACAGTAGTGTTCAGTTCTTGTTGCTACCACTGTGTAAAAAATCGTTTTAAAACTTAATGGTATAAAAATTAATTTTATCGCGCTCACAAATTCTGTGGGCCAGGAATTCAGACAGAGCACAATGGTAATGGCCTTTCTCTGTTCTAGGATACAGGGGCCTACATGGAAAAAGTTCAAGGTGGCAGGTGGCTTGCTCACTGAGGTCTAGAATTATCGGGAAGCATTTTGGCATCTATCAGTTGATACTGCTACCAACTGGGATCTCAACTGAAGCTTTTGAACAGATACATAATTTTGTGGCTTCTGGTGGCCTCAGGGTAGTTGAATTTTATACTTGGCAGTTTGGACTTCAAAATGAGTATCCCAGATAACATGGTGAAAGCTTTATTACTTTTTATGGCATAGTCTCAGAAAACATATTGCATCACTTCCGCCTCTTTATGTCTGCTACAAATGAGTGACCGTATTACTCAGATCAGAGGAGAGAAAATTCAGCTTTACCTCTAGATGGAGCAGTTGTGATTCTAAAATGACATATAAGAAGGGGCATGTTGTAGCGAACTTTGGAATATATTATATACTGTATTTTTTCTTAAATAAATTATCCTTTTTTTTTTTTTTTTTTTACAAACATCCTGCCTTTGTAAAATAATCTTGATACAACTGAGGGTTCCAAGAATATGGAAGTATGTTATTATGCAGTTCCTTAGTAAATTATCTTGAAGTATCATTTCAATTTGGAATACCATGCCTTGTTATAAAACTGTGATATCTTGTTATAGAAAAAAAAAAGCTCTTTCACTGCCCGTTGGCATTAGTGATAATTTACAAAGTGGAACTGCTTTACTTAGTCACAAGAACAGAAAACTTTCCCTCTTACAGAGTTTTTAAGTGGCGGAGGAAGAACTTGGTAATTTCTTCTGAAACTTCTGATTAAATTTTAGTCCCAAGGGCTTTATGATCATAACAAGAAAGTTATAAAATATAGAAACAGTAAGTATAATTTAATGATTTAAGTATTTATATAGTTTTTTGATAAAACATACACAATAAAATAACAATTTGATATAGTTTTTGAAGCATTTGAAGTGCTATGAAGCCAAGAAACATGGATTATATATACAATAATTTAAGAGACCACCTCCATAGATTAAAAAAAAAAAAAGTCACATTTCTCCTAGTGAAAAGTTGCTTTTTAAAATATGGATTTATCTATCATACTTGCTCATTTTGATCTGTTTTTGTGAAAGTGTGTGTATGTGTTTGTTTTTGTGTTTGCATATGTGTGTTTATGTGTATGCATGTCTATGACATCCTGTAAGAACAATCTGTCAGACTGCAGAAAGTGTTAACAAAATATTCAACACTCACTTATATAAGGTTAACAAATGAAAGAGTCTGTTAACTGCAAAAGCACTATCTATTTATAGCACTGTTACCATACATATAGTATTATTTACAACTGACAAATCTAATTTAAAGAAAACATGGGCATAATAAGTGTTCAAGAAGTTAGAATTTTAAAGACTCTAAAGAAAGTTCACTCTTCAGATCTCTTTTGAAGGGATCAGAAATTCTGATTTTTCTTCTGTCTTGAGATAGTAGATCTGAAACAGGAAACAATGTCTCAGGAGATAATATTTGGCCTTAGAGGAAAGCTGCTGTGGTATAATTGCCCTCCTCCAAATATTCATGCTGAAATGTAATTTCCAATGCAACAATATGGGCAGGGGGGCTTTAAGAAGCAATTGTGTCATGGGGATTCTGCCCTCATGAATGCATTGATTCATTCATGGATTAATGAGTTAATCGATTAATAAGTTATCATAGAAGGGGAGCTAGTGACTTTATAAGAAGAGGGAAAAAAAAAACACCTAAGCTAGCACTTTCAGCCTCCTCACTGGGTGATGCCTGTGCCACTTTGGGAATATTCAGAGTACCGTCCAGCAAGAACCCTCTCACAGGATGCAGCCCCTCAACCTTGGACTTTTCAGGCTCTATAATTGTAAGAGATAAATTTCTTTTCTTTATGAATTACCCAGTTTCAAATATTCTGTTATAAGCAGCAGACAACAAACCAGCACAGGGCAACCCCATGCCTTTCTCTGCCTTGCAAGATTTTTGAACTATACTCTGAGCAGTGTAGATGTGTTTAAGGTCATTCCCACCAGAAAGATAAGGTGACTGCAGCCACAAGGGGCAGATCAAGAGGTGGGCTGAAAGGCGCATTTTCTGAACCTCCTGAAACATAGGACAGCATCTGAGAGAGATGATAATTAGAAACAGGTAAGCCGCCGGACTGGGTGGCTCAGCCCGTATTCCCAGCGCTTTGGGAGGCTGAGGTGAGTGGATTGCCTGAGCCCACGGGTTCAAGACCCGCCTGGGCAGTGAGACCTCATCTCTACAATAAATCAAAAAATTAGCCAGGTGTGGTAGTGCGCGCCTGTAGTTCCAGTTACTGGAAGGCTGAGGTGGAAGGATCGCCGGAGCCCAGCAGGTCGAGGCTGCGGTGGCCAGGATTGGCCACTGCACTCCAGTCTGGGCGACCGAGTGAGACTCGAACTCAAAAAAAAAAAAAAAAGAAAGAAAAGAAACAGGTAAACCTTGTCCTCTTTGTTGGAAAATCAATTGGTTATCTTAGATCTTGTTGAAATAATGGCTTTTATTAACTATTGCTGCACGAATTCTAGGGAAGGGACTCTCCCCAAACCTGGAATAAAGTTCTAGGAGAAAAAAGAAATGCCTTACAAAGGTGGGCCAGGCAGTTTTGAACTTGATCTCAAACAGAGTGTTCAACAGCCCCTGTTGAGATGGAAAGCCTAAAGATTACTTTTCAGTAAAATAAGTGACAACCAAGAAAGATTTGTGTTAACATGTAGATTTTGAAAGGTAAACCTCTTAAACCCTTTAATTTCTGTTTTTGATTTGTGTTTTCAAAGTTGACATACAATCAAAAACATGATCTTTGGAGTTATTAGTGTAACAACCAAAATAAATAAAGAGAAAACACCTCTCTAAGGTAAATGGAATGACTTGAATTTGTGTAACAAAGTGCATATATTGCATTTATGATAATAAAAGTTAGTATGAAAATTGTTTACCCAGCTTTATCTTATATACAAAGTGATGAGACCAGGTGACATTTGAACTTAGATATATTTTGATATACAAAAGAGAGGGAAAGAAGAATCAAACAGAGGAAAGAATTTCAGGAATGGATCTGAAGAGAGAAAAATGCATGTTGCATGAGGGAAAGAGTGAGTAATTCAGTTTTATTAGGCCATGTGGTGTAAAACTAAAAAAAAAAAAAAAAGACAGATAGTATTGGGAAAGTAGGAAGAAACCGAATTGCTAGTTTAAGGAATAAAATTTCTCCAGTAACCAAAGGAAAGACATTGGATATTACTAGAGAAGGGAGTGACTTACTTAGGGATCTTCTTTAGAAAGATTAAATTAATAGTGTTGTGTTAGGAAGGTCTAAAAACTGGAGAGACTAGAAACCGAGGTGCAAGTTAGACACATGTTTGAATCATTTCAGTAAGGCAAATGGAAGTCAGAATGTGCCAGATAGAGTGGAGAGTTTTGATATGTTACTGTCACTAAGGCTAGATACCTGGAATCATTTAGAGAAAAAAAATAGAGAATCAGAAATGATTCTACAGTTTTACAGCTAAGCGCATTAAAAGTCAGTGATTCCAAAGTAGAAACAGAAAAATAGAAAAGATAGAAAAATTGGGGGAATTAATGATAATTAATATATTTGATTTTGAGTTTCTGGCCAAACAACCAGGTAAAGATTTGGAAATGTGGATATATACCGGACTTGGTGGCTCGGCCTATAATCCTGTGCTTTGTGAGGCTGAGGTGGGTGGATTGCCTGAGCCCGCGGGTTTGAGACCCGCCTGGGCAACTTGGCAAGACCTCATCTCTACAATAAATCAAAAATCAGCCGGGCGTGGTAGCATGCGCCTGTAGTTCCAGCTACTTGGAAGACTGAGGCGGAAGGATCGTCAGAGCCCAGGAGGTTGAGGCTGCAGTGGCCGGAAGTGGCCACTGCACTCCAGTCTGGGTGACAGAGTGAGACTCCAACTCAAAAAATAAAAAATAAAAATAAACCTCTTTTATATTCAGTGTTTATCTTGCAATGAAATACATAATTTTGGCTAACACTGTTAGTAACCATTTTAAACTGCAGGGAGAATGCAGTCATAAAACATAATGTAAGCAATTGCTACTCCTGATGAGAATTCCAATTGAGTATGAAAAAATCTAAAATGAATGGGTCCCATAATTGTATTATACCGCATCTTTGTATCTTTTGTCATAGCATCATGAATCAAAGTTAGGCAATATTCTACTATGGAAAAATGAGACTCCATGATACACTAAACTCCCAAAAGCAAGAAGTTTTAGGACCTTCATTTTGAAGGGGGATACACACATAAATGAGGATGAGGATTTTTACATATAAAAGATATCTGATTCCCTTATTATTTGATTCAAAGAAAATTTGACTTAATTTGAATGTGATTTAAATTTTCATCTAAGTGTCGTTGATTTCCAAACCGTATATCTAACTTAGACCTCTCCCCTGCACTTGCTACACACCTATCCAGTCGCTTCCTTGGAAAGTACAATTGGATATCTAAAATTAGAGCATTGATATAAGTTACTATCTGAACTGGGACCTTTGAGAATAAAAATTGTTTTGGAAATAAAATAATAAAATACACACACAATTTAGATGACTCCTTTATAAAACCATTTAATGGTATAAAATGACTCAAATTCACTTACAAAATAGTTCTTCAAAGGCTCAAATATTTTTAAAAAGACAAAAAACACTACTACACTTGAAAATTCTTTTAATTCTACTTAAGCTTTGACAAAAAAAATTGAACTATAGTCATTCTTAACATACACTACATAACACATGTATGTTTGTATATGTATAGAGAGAGAGAGAGAAAGAGAGAGAGAAATGGACCTTCTATTTTTATTGGTAAACTGGATGAAGCTACAAATTATGTGTGTACTACATCCAATTATAACAATTTTAATTTAGTAAATATTTTATTTTTACCTTATAACTTTTTTGCAGCACAGTTTGTTTTTCTAACATCATATCATTTGATAGTAAATGTTGGACCCCTCAATTGAATTTATAATAAACAGTAATCACAATTTTGTCAGCTTTTTTACTGGACTGGTATAAATGTCCAAAACTTATATTTCATAAATTGAATAGGAAAAAGATCAAGACTTGTTGAGATTAACTGTTTTTCTATTTTTAGCATTTAATGGCTTTGATATAAAACTAGCATCATATAACTGTGAAGTACTTCTTCTGTTAATGGAGCTAGAACTTCATTTTTTATATGAACCAAAAAATCTTCAAAATCGAAAATGAGCAAAATTATTTTGGAAGAACTGTAATTTCATTTAAATGAAAAGTCAAGCTTCAGAAAGTGATTAACTTAACATAACTATAGCAGCTGCATGCATTAAATCATTATCATTGGGTAAAATCTTTTAAAATAATTGTTAATGTTTGAACTAGATTTTTGTTTTCTGATTTTCATGTAGTCAGTGGAATCACTTTGGGCTCAATGTCTTAGTCAACTTGGGCTTCCACCATAAAATACCACAGACTGGGTAACTTGAATAGCAAAAAATTATTTCTTACAATTTTGAAAGCTGAAAAGTTCAGGATGAGGATGCAGCAGTGAGAGTTCTCTTTCTGACTTATACAAGGTTGCCTTCCTGCCATGCCCTTACTAGGCCTTTCCTCTGCATGAGTGTGAAAAATAAGGGGTGGAAGGAAAGAGGGAGAGGGAAAGAGAGGGGCAAAGGTAGGGGAAGGAAGAGGGGAATGGAAAGGTGAAGGAGAGAGGAGAAGTAGAGGGAGAGGGAAAGGGGAATGGAGAGTGTGAGGGGAAAGTATAGGGAGAGAGAAACAAGACAAAGACAGAGATGGAGATGGAGAGGGTCTTTCTCTTCTTATAAGGCTACCAACCCTAGTGGATTAGGACCTCGTCCTTATGACCTCATTTAACAAATTACCTCCTTAAGGGCATGCTTTCCAAATACAGTCACACTGGAGGTTAGGGTTTCAGCATAAGATTTTTTGAAGGACACAAATCAGTACATAGCACCCATATAATTGAAAAAAGTCCAAAAATATTGTGCAAGTTCATGTTATCAACTTTCTTAAAAAAATCAGTGATAAATTCTTGATTAAACAACCACTTTTATTTATTTGAGATTATTTCTGTCAGAGAATTTATTTCATTATAAAAAATGTATACTTTTTTTAGATTCGCACTACAAATTAATAAAACCACTATAGCAAGGACTTTCAGACAACTCTCTTTATACACTGTGGCAGGACTACTCGACTCCTATTCCTATACCTATTTTATGTACTCTTTGCTTGTATTTGCCCACATTTTCTGATGCCTTGGCTCACTGTAGGCCCAGGGTTTTGTATATCTTGGAGGCACAATCATGTCATTGCACATCCAGTATTGAATCCTCTTCTACCACCACTAGACCAGAGGGAGCCAGTTGCTGCTATCTGTAATTTCTGTTTCATCAGAAAACCCCACGTGCAGTCCTTGAAAGGGAAATATCAGTCATACAGACTGGAAAAGCCAAAAGAGCATAAGTTATTTCCATCCTTTTCTCATATTTAACCAAGTATTAAAATGAGAGCTCTCTTCACTCTCCACATGCCTCCCCCACTGTTAGTCAAAACTCTGACAGAATTTACAAGCACAAAGTAGAGGTCTACTAAAACCTGGCCCATATTATATTAATGCAAGCATTTGTAGTAGATTGATTCCTCTCTACCCATATTGCCCCACAAGATTTGTCCTCCAGAACCTTGAAATGCAATTTTATTTAGAAAACAGTGTCTTTGCAAATATAATCATGGATCTCAGGATGAGATCATCTTGGATTGGGATAAGCCCTAAATTCAATGAGTGTTGAGAAGAGAAGGGAAGGGAAAGGAAGGAGAAGAGAAGAGAAGTGAAGAGGACACAAGGGAAAGGGAGAGAAAAGGATACACAGAGAAGAAAGCAATGTGAATATGGAGGCAGAAATTTGAGTGCAGTGTCTGCAAGTCAAAGATTGCCAGAAGCCACTAGAAGCTTGAAAAGAGGCATGGAAAGAATCTTTCCTCAGAACTTCCAAAAGGAAACAACCTATCCAACACCTTGATTTCAGACTTCTGTTCTCCAGAACTACAAAAGAATAAATTCCTGTTTTATTAAACCAGTCAGTTTTTGGTAATTCATTATATCAGTCTGAAGAACCCAATACACTACTATTACTAATGTTATGCTAAAATATAAAATTCCAAGAGACCCACTGAACTTTACAGGACATAGTAGACAATAGGTCTAAACCAGGACTTCTCAGGCAAACTGTTTAAATTATATCTCTAATTCATTATATTCAACTTAAGCTTTGATCCTGTTCTCCCAGACTCAATTTACCCTCAAATCTTTTTCTCTTAAGTTAAAAATCATGTGTTTCCACTTGATCAGATAAAAATATTGGAATTATTTGAACTGTTTTCTTTAAGACTTACATTGACTCTATTAGGAAGTCGTATCAGTCCTACCTCTGAAATATATCTAAATGTCATCCCTTCTCCCACCTTGGTCCAATACTGTTGTCATCTGTCACCACCTCCTTGTTGGTCTTTGTGCTTCTAATTTTGCCTCTTTTTAGTTTTTAAACAGAATAACCAAGAAGATATTTTCAGTATCTAAGTCAGATCATGTAACTTCTAAGCCAAAATTCTCTGACTTCCTTTGAACTAAGGGTTAAATTGCATGCCCTAAAAAGATATCATGAAGGCCAAATACCCAGTACCTCAGATAATGACCTTATTTGGAAATTGGAGTCACTGTAGATATAACTAATAAGTTAAGACAAGGTCAAACTTGAGTTGGATGAACATTTAATCAATGTGACTGGTGTTCTTATAAGGAAAGAGACATACCGGAGAATACTACGTGATGACAGAGGCAGAGACTGGAGATATGTGGATGCCAACCAAGGAATGACAAGGCTCAGTGGTTACTGGTAGAGCTAGGAAGAGCCCAGGAGAGACCAAGCTTCTGATAACACATTGATTTCTAACTTCTGACCTTCAAAACTCTGATGGGAGATAAATGTCTGTTATTTGAATACACCAGATTATGGTACTTTTTTATGGCAGTCATAGAAAACTGACTAAGCATGATCCCTGAGTAAAAACCAAAAGTATTATGATGACCTACTTGGTCTTTCATAGTTTGGTTTCCATTTTGTTCATACTCTCATCTCCTACTACTTTTTTTCTTGTTCCTTCTACTCTAGCCACTTCTGTGTGTGTGTGTATGTGTGTGTGTGTGTGTGTGTGTGTGTGTGTATTTAAATTTCTCTAGTATTCTAAGCATGCTCTTGCCTGAAAGAACTGGCATTTTCTTTTCTTTGCCTGAAAAACTCCTCCATCAGAAGCCTAAATTGCTTACTTTACTTATCAACGTTGAGGCTCAACTTATATGCTACCATCCTTGGCCACCATGTGGTTTATCATTAAAACCATATTTCCCAAATTCCCTATTCCAATTTTCCTACTTTTTCCCACAACACTTTTAATGTCCTACTGATATATTGATATATGCTATATATCAGTAATTCATTTTTATTGATCACCAGTATGTCCCTAGCACTTGGTATATTACCTGAAGCACAGTAGGTGCTCACAACACATTTTTTGAAATAATGAATAAATGTAAATAATATTGCATATTCAAATTACTTTGTATAGTTGTGTATTACTGTAATTGATTGTTGCCTTCTTAGTTGTACATGAAGAATTAAAAAATAGTCAAAAGTTAGATTGTAGATAATTGTGTTTGTCAAATTAAAATTTTGGAATTTATCCTTTAGCTCAATTGCTTTCAAAATTGTTTGGTTGAAGTATTGTTTTACTTACTTGTAGTGAAACACATGGTGCAAACAAAATCTTATGCAAAAAATGTGTAAAAGAGATAAAGTTAAACTACTCAATAGGAAATAAGAGTCCCAACATTCTGCCACTCACTGTTCCATTTCCACTGAAGGTTACAGGATTCACCTAGAAATTCCTAAGAGCACACATCGAAAAGCATTGCTTTGATCAGGAATTGGTTGCCAGTTCCAATTTCCATAAGGGTGTCTCCTGCATTTTTGAAGGTTCTTATAGTTTGAGGTTTTATGTTTAGGTCTTTGACCCATTTAGAGTGGATTATTGTATATGGTGATAGATAGGGGTCTTGTTTCAATCTTCCACATGTAGTCAGCAAGTTTTACCAGCACCATTTACTGAATGGGTTCTGCTTTCCCAGTGATTGGTAGTGGAGGGTTTGTTGAAGATGAGTTGGTTGAGAAATTGAGGTTTTGCTTCTGGAACCTCTATCATGTTCCATTGGTCTGTATGCCGGGTCTTGTACCAATACCAGGTTTTTTGATTACTGAAACTTTATAATAAAGTTTAAAGTCTGGGAGTGTGAATCCTTTTGCTTAATTTTTTTTTTTTTTTTTTTGCTGAGGGTTGTAGGATTGTTTAGAGATAAGATAGACAAGTGGGACCTCATCAAACTGACAAGCTTCTGCAAAGTCAAAGAAACCATCAAGAGAGCAGGGAGACAGCTCACAGTCTGGGAAAAAATATTTGCCAACTATTATATCTGACAAAGGCCTAACATATAGGATCTAAAGGAACTCAAATGTGCCAAAAAAAAAAAAAGCTCCATTACAAAGTAAGCAAAAAATATGAAAAGACACTTCTCAAAATAAGACATATGAGCAGCCAACAGATACATAAAAAAATGCTCAGCCTCACTAATCATCAAAGAAATGCAAATTAAAACCACACTGAGATACCACCTAACTCCAGCCAGGATGACCATCATTAATAACTCAAAAAACAACAGATTCTGGAGGGGATACGGCGAAAAGGGAACACTTCTACACTGTTGGTGGGAATGTAAACTAGTACAACCTCTGTGGAAAACAGTTTGACGATTCCTAAATGATCTAAAAATCGACCTTCCATACGACCCTGCAATCCCCCTACTGGGAATATACCTGGAGGAACTCAAATCACTCCATGAAAAAGATGCCTGCACACGCATGTTTATTGCATCATTGTTTACAATAGCAAAAACATAGAACCAACCATGCTGCTCATCAAAAGAGGACTGGATTAAAAAATATGGTACAAATACAAGAAGGAATATTATGCAGCCATAAAGAAGGACAAAATTATGAACCTCACAGCAACTTGGATGAACTTAGCTTCTATAATACTGAGTGATCAATCACAGGAACAAGGAACTGAATATCACATGTTCTCACTCATAAGTGGACCTTGAACAATTTTTGTAATACTATAAGAAAAGGATTTGCAGTAGTGGGAAATTGCCAGGTGGGAGGGGGCAGGTTTGGCAGTAGTGGGAATCTGCCAGGGGAGGGGAGGAGCACACTTCAGCAACAAGGGTACCTGCACAATGAACATTTGTATACCTAACCCTGAATTGTACCTCATATCTTTAAAATAAAAAAAAAGAGAAAAGTATTACTTTAAGCAATAGAAAACTTCTGAAAGATTTAAGGAAAGTACTTACATGATGAAATTTGCACTTTTATTTTTTATAACTAGGGCAACCGTACGGGGGATGAGTCAGAAGTCTGCAAGTAGGGAGAAGGTATCAATAGTCTAGAAGATCTATGACAAGGACACTAATCAAGAAAATTAAAGTGGAAAACAAATGAGAAATAGTGTCACTGTGACTTGATTAATTGATTAAATATGTAGAATGAGAAAAAGATAGAAAGAAACTGGTATGGGGGGAACTTCCGGGTTTCTAAGTTGAATGACAGAGTGAAAAAAACAGTGCCATTTATTAACTCAGAGAATATAGAAGGAGAAGCAGATCTGAATGCAGAGTTCAACTTGTAGTACATTGAGATTTAGATTCGGTTACTACCTTTTTCAGAATTCTCTCACTAAGTCAAAAAAGTTCATTTAGTTCTTTCTATATTCCTGATACTTTCAAAATTAAGGAATGTACAGTGGGACAGAAACAAGAATTTTTCTTATGTAAGTGGTAAGAAATGATAGCCCAAACTTAAAAGAGTAGACAGGGTGCTCTTCAGTCTGTGAATGCCTGAACCAAAGAAGAAGAACTGAAAAAGAGTTTCATCTTTCAACTCTAAATTCACCCTTTTTGCCTGTTCTGTGAAAATCACTCTTGGCTTTTTAAATATTTATTTTATTTTTTTCTTTACCAGCAGTTAAGCTTTGTCAATCAAAGGTGCTGGGAAAACACAGCAGGAAGAGATGGTTTTGCCTCCCAGTGTGGGTATGTTCCCTTGGCAGCACGAGCAGTGTCTTCAGCACTCATCTTTTTCCACACACCTGTTTTCTCCAGTACAGGGCTCGTGCCACTTACAGTGACTGACATCACCCAAGACCAGCAACTTCTACCAGAAAGCACCTTCAGACAATGTTGTCGTGAGTGTCTCTGATGAGACTCCTTCCTGTGACCGGCTCTTTCTGGTATCCTAGGGTGAATTTTCTGCAAGTTCTGTCAATACCACAGCAATTTCTCTATCATTCAGTGAGTTACAGTTATGTCTCTCCAAAAATGTTTGAATGTCATGTATGGAATTGGTGAGAGCTTTACTGGGTATCTTTTTTTCAGCCCTAAGTGTAGTGGCTATTGTGTTATATATTCATATCTGTTTTATATATTTGCTATTCCTGTATTCTTTAAAGTTTTCTTTATTGCATCCTAACCATTGCCCTATAGTAGTCAGTAATTCTTGATATTATATTTTCTCTGTTCAAATTATTGTATTTCTCGTACCTGATTGACGTGAACTGACTCAGTTTTCAAAGAAGGAAGATTCATAGAGATGTAAACAGACAAAATCATTTTTCAGATATACTAAAATTGAGATTTTCAAGAAAATAGAAATGGAATTCCTCTTTTGTATGATGCTTGGTCAAAAGCTCCCTATGGACATTTATGACTGTCCATTCATTTATCAATTAAGACATTTAAAAAAAAACTCAATACCAAGATTAACCAAAAATGAAACAAAATGTAAACTAATATCATGCATTAAAAGTAGTCACTTATAAGAAAGAGAGTGCTAGATTTGGGAAATGATGGCTGGTAGAAATTGCATATGCTGTGTCCGATGGCACAGGACAATGGCATGGAAAAATTTTGGACATATTGCTCCCTTTGCCTATTGGCACAAGTTTTGATGAAGATGTGGAACTGGGATGAACATATACTGCTGATGGAAGTGTGCATGCACATCCCCACAAGCCAGCATTTCTATTCTTAGGTATTGACCTAACAAAAATGCATACACATACATACCAAAATATATGCACAGAAACATTTATAGTAGCATTATTGACAATAATCAAAACTTGGAAACAACTCCAAACCCCATCAAATATAGATGGATGAGCTAATGGTGATGAATTTATATAATGCAGTACCACAAAGCCATAAAAATGAGTAAAATTATACTACACAGAAAAATTGAATAAATCTGACAGCATAATTTTGAGCTTAAAAAGCATAAACAAAAAACTGTTTATCATTGGATTCTATTCATATGAAGCTCAATAAGAGAGAAAAAATATTTGGTGCTAAAAATTTGGAAAGCAGTTACTTTTAAAAGAGGGAGATATTTGTGTTTATCAGGAATGACTTGAAGGTTAAGTGTTATTTCTTGATTCAGGTAAGGTTTACACATTTGTGTTCATCTTGTGAAAATTATTAAGATATGCATTTATTATTTATATATGTTTTCATATGTATGTTATAATTCAATAAACTTTTCATTGAATAATCTATCCTCTATACCAGGAACAATATGCTGAAAATATAATACAAATTTAAAATATTTAAAAGTATAAAATTATTGAATATTGACTAAGAAAATACATTAAATTTGTATCGATAAAAATGTAGAATTATTGAAATAGCATATTTTAATAGTGTAACACATATATTGTGATAATGGATGAAATAATATGACAACCATTTCTTTATAACAGTTTGTATATTTAAATAAATGATCAAAATTCTAGCAATATTTTTAAGTGCAAGCAATTTATTTCAATATTTATAGTAAAAAAGTATTCACAAATTAAAATAGAAGAACAAAGAAAAAGAATAGTATACTAAAGACATTTTACACTTTTATGAAAATAAAAATAGTATGATAGTGCAACAAAGATAATAGGCAAATGAAATAAAATAGATAAGTCAGTAATATAAATTCAAATGAATTAAATATTGTTAAGGGGGGAAGAAAACCATCATCATTTGCAAATGATAAGGGCCTGCATAAAAACAGAGCTGATATTTAGAAATTACGCATAGGTACATTTGCATCACTTTTTTAAATGTTGAAATGTTGGTAATTAAAAACTTTCTCTAGCTTTCAAATTTCTTCTTATCGTCAGAGTTTGACACAATTCAGCAACTAAATGCACAGTGCCTTAGGCCCCTTATCAAGTACTAGCTATTTAATTGACGAATATGAAAAACAGTCAATCTACAAAGATGTCAATTGCTAGCTACCACTACTGGATACTCCCCAAATACCACAAAAAGTAGATACTAATTAGGTCAAACACTTTCCAGCCTCATACTCACATGCTCCCCAGCAGACTGTGCCTGGTCACTTGTGAAGATTAAGAACTCAAAGCAACAATGCAAGCAAGTACCCCAGAAATCAATGGTACAATGCCCATTGTTCTGTAGCCACAGGATTCTCAGTTTGCATATCCTTGGAGATGCCCTAGTATGACTGTCCACGTCTACTTCAGTTTCTGCAGTAGTAAGTTATTGATAGCCTGCTATGAAATTCAACAACATAGCAGGCATTCTCCTTAACAGAACAGTTAAGGACAGAAGAGTTCCTAGGAGAAAGGAGATGGGGCAGAGTATGCCTACAATGCAAGTTCTCTTCTTTACCATCCCTGTTGAGCACTACCATTTTTTAAGGAGATGATTTTCTCAAAACCCACCAACATTTGCCCATTGCAGGTAATTAACATGCATGTTATTACTCATTATAAGAGCTGAAATTTATGTAATCTTGTTCTAAGTCTAGAAGCATTCTACACTTTTTAATTTGGATCTGTTTTCATACTATAATAGTGATCACAATTTTAGAATTGGATAAATGGAGAAATAGAGAGTTTGTAAATATTTTTTAACACTTAAGGGACATAACTGGAATTCAAATTCAGGTAGTCCAAGAAGAGAGTACGCACTATGCTAAGTCACCTCACATCTGAGAAAAAGTAGGCGGCTCCATCCAATTTTAAATATAACATTTCAACAAAGTAGTTTTAGTGAGTAACTAATATGTAAGATATTCAGATAATGTTATAATGGCTAGATAAAATCTGAATGTAATTGGTATTTCTTCAACAGAAGCAGAGATATGTTTCAGTGTTGTAAAGAAAAAATATCTTCTTACTAAAGAGTTTACTAGTGGAAGACTTTGGTTTATTTCCTGGCTCAGACAGGGTCCTCATTTAGTTAGTCAAATCTTCATCTAATAAAAGATTACACAAATCACTTTGTTTCTTTTGCTAAGGATTCTTTTATCTATCCATGTTCATTTATGGTACCACATGAATTTGTCTGTTGTCATTTCCAGTTCTGAGAAGAATGATATTAATAATTTAATGGATATTGTGTAGAATCTATAGATTGACTTTGGTAAGACGCACATCTTAACAATGTTGCTTCTTCCTACCCATGAGAGTGGAATATTTTTCCATTAGCCAAAGAAACAAAGAGGGAATATCACACCAGCAGATGTTAAACTTTACTATAAGGCTACAATAATCAAAACAGACTGGTATTGGTCCAAGAGCAGGCATATGAACCAATGGAACAAGATAGAGATTCTGGAAGCAAAACCTCAATTCCTCAAGCAACTCATCTTCGACAAAGCCTCCACAAACAGCCACTGTGAATAAGAGAATTAAGTAAATTTTGCTGGGAAAACTGACTGACCACATACAGAAGACTGAAACCCCTACCTATCACCATACACAACAATCAACTCTAAATGGATCTAAAACCAAAACATAAAACCTCAAACTATAAGAATCTTAGAAAACACAGGAGATATCTTTACGGAAATTGGAGTAGGCAACAAATTCCTGATCAAAACCCCAGATGTCCATGCCATAAGAGATAAGATAGACAAGTGGGGCCTCATTTAACTGAAAAGCTTCTACAAAGCAAAATGAACCATCGAGGGAACAGGGAGACAGTTCACAGAATGGGAAAAAATATTTGCCAACTGTATATCTGCCAAAAGCCTAACATTCTGGATCTACATGGAACTCAAACAGGCTAAAAGGCAAAAAACAGCAGCCCCATTATAAAGTGGACAAAAGACATGAATAGACACTTCCCAAAAGAAGATTTATGGGCCAGGCTCAGTGGCTCAGCCTGTAATCCCGCGCCTTGGGAGGCTGAGGTGAGTGGATTGCCTGAGCCCGCAGGTTCGAGACCCGCCTGGGCAGCGAGACCTCATCTCTACAATAAATCAAAAAATCAGCCGGGCATGGTAGCACATGCCTGTAATTCCGGCTACTCGGAAGGCTGAGGCGGAAGGATCGCCGGAGCCCAGCAGGTCGAGGCTGCGGTGACCGGGAGCGGCCACTGCACTCCAGTCTGGGTGACAGAGTGAGACTCCAACTCAAAAAAAAAAAAAAAAAAAAGATTTATGGGTAGTCAGCAGACACATGAAAGACTCAGCCTCATAAATCATCAGAGAAATGCAAACCAAAACCACACTGAGATACCACCTAACCTCAGTAAGAATGACCATCATTAATAAAACAAACAACAGATGCTGGCAAGGATGTGGAAAAAAAGGAACAGAAATATACCCGGAGGAGCTCAAATTGTTCTACAATCTCAATTAGGGTACCTGATCTCAAACCAGGCAAAGTGGGGACCTAAACTTTACCTGCACAATGTCCACTTGTATACCTAATCCTGAGTTGTACCCCATATATTAAAATAAAATATTAAAAAACCAAAAAATTAAATTAAAAATAAAAAGTTATACAAACCAAAAAGAAAAAAAGATTACAGAAACCACTCATGTAAATTTTTAAAAATTGAAAATTTATAGAATAACTTATTACCAATTTTTATTATTTGAGAAGTGGTTTTAGAATATATTTTAGATAATTTAAAGAACAAAAGAAAATATAGCATTTAATACTAATTGCTATATAATTAAACATTGTTTTTGAATAAAAACAAATATTTCATATAAACTATTAGAAAGTAAAAGTGAATTTAGTCATAAATAAGATTAATAAAAGTCAACGGAAGAATACAAAAATTGAAAATTGAATACAAAACATATTTTGCTTGCCAAGTGAATACACAAAATGAGAAATAGAGGAAAAAAATTAAGACAGATAACAAAATAGGAGACCTAAATCTAACTATAGTAATAATTGCATTAAGTGTGAATTAACTAATCTAAGTAAATGACAAATATTTTCAGACATTAAAAAGACCATATTACTATATGTTGTCTATAAGAGAAAGTTAAATATAAAAACTACAAATTGAATTAAAATTATTAAAATGAAAAAATAGTATATAATTCTAATAGTAATAAAACAAAGCTAGCATGACTACACTAAAACAATATTAAACAATACAGGTGTCTCTTTTGTATAAAGACCTCTCTTCCTTTGGATAGATACCAAGTAATGGGATTGCTAAATCAAATGGTGGATCTACTTTTGGTTTTTTGAGAAATCGCTGTACCAATTTCTATAGAGGTTATACTAATTTGCATTCCCTACAGCACTGTATAACAGTTCCCTTTTTACCATATCTACATCAACATCTGCTGTTTTTTGACTTTTTAACGATGACCATTCTGACTGGTATAAGATGGTATCTCATTGTAGTCTTAATTTGCATTTCTTTGATGATTAGTGATCTTGAGCAATTTTGCATGTTGGAGATTTATATATCTTCTTTTGAGAAATGTTTGTGTACATCATTTGTCCATTTTTCATGGAGCTATTTGTCCTTTTTTTTTCTTTTACTGATTTGTTTGAGTTCTTTGTAAAGATGCAGAATAAACCTAAATGCCAATCAACTGGTCAGTGGATATTATAAATGTAAGATTATATATACACACACATACATATATATATATATCATATTATTATAATATATTATATAGTATAATATTATAGTATATAAAGTATTATAGTATATTATAGTATATATACCATGAAATGATATTCAGTCACAAAAAAGAATGAAATAATGTGTTTTATATCAACTTGAATGGATTGGATAAATGGGAGACTATTATCCCAAGTAAATTGGGATCAAAGAACCAGGCATCATATGTTCTCACGTTTAAGTGGAATCTAAGCTAAGAATCATCAAAGGCATGTAGAATGGTATAGCAAACATTGGAGACTCAGAAAAGAAGGGTGGGAAGGTGAAGAGAAATGAAAAATCACCTATCAGGTACAATGTGCACTAGAGGGAATGACTGGTAGACTTAAAGCCCAGACTTCTTCACTATATAATGCATCTATGTAACCAAAAACCATTTATAACCCCCTAAAGCTATGGAAATTTAAAAAATGAAAAAAGAAGTATAAAAATAGATATTAACAGTGATATAAATGTCATTTTACCAAACGACACAATAACCATAAATATGTATGCATCTAATAACTGATCTTAAAAATATAAAAAGCAAAAGCTACTAAGACTAAATAAATAGACAAATTTTCAAAGTTGGAATTTAACACTTTTTTCTTCTGACAGAACATGTAGTAAAAAAATCAGTAAGACTATAAGATTTGAACTATTTTACCAACAACATTAATCTAATTTACAGTTATAGGAAAGTACTTTCTATAACAAAAGAATAAGAATTATTTTTTTTAAAATATGTTCACTCACTTAGATATACCATTGCTTATTTTAGTCCATAAAATAACTGCCAATAAACGTGAAAAATTGAAGTCAACAGAGAATGTTCTCTGACCACATGGAATTTAATTAGAAATAATTACCAGTAGAACATGCATAAATTTGGAAGTTAAACAACACATTTCTATAAAGCACATAAGTATGATCATGAAAATAAAGAAAGAAAACACAAATAGCCAAGGAATTAAATAGGAAGTATCACTATAGATTCTACAGATAATTACCATAAGTAGATTTTGTAACCATCTTTAAATCAATGCATTTTAATAATACATAAAATAACAAGTATTAGTAATAATATGGAGAAATAAGAACACTTGTACACTGTGGGAATATAAGATGGTACAGTTAATATAGAAAACAATATAGAGGTTCCTCAAAAAAATTGAGGTAGAATTTTCATATGATCAACAATCCCACTTCTGGGTATAAATATTCAAAAGAATTGAAATAAAAAAGTTCTTTGGTTCAAGACCTGCCTGGGCAGCGAGACCTCATCTCTACAATAAATCAAAAAATCAGCCGGGTATGGTAGCGCATGCCTGTAATTCCGGCTACTTGGAAGGCTGAGGTGGAAGGATTGTTGGAGCCCAGCAGGTGGAGGCTGCGGTGGCCGGGAGTGGCCACTGCACTCCAGTCTGGGTGACAGAGTGAGACTCCAACTCAAAAAAAAAAAAAAAATTCTTTTCTCACTCATATTCACAGTAGCATTATTCACAATACCAAGAGGTGGAAGCAACTAAAGTGTCTACTGACACATGAATAATTAAAATGTAGTGTATACATATATGGAATATTTTTCAGCCTTTAAAGAGAAGGAAATTCTGACATACTACAACACAGATGAATTTTGAGGATATTATAATAAGTGAAATAAGCTAGTCACAAAAACACAAATACAGTGTGGTTTCACTTATATGAAGTATCTAGAGTAGTCATAATCATAGAAACAGAGTAAAATGGTGATTGACAGTGACTAGAGAGAGGAGGAAATGGGGAGTTTTTTAATGGTTATAGAGTTTCAGGTTTGCAAGATGAAAATGTGCTAGAGATAGGTTGCACAATAATGTGACTATACTTAACATGACCGCACAGTACATTAAACATTGATTAAATTTTTAATAATACAATAATTTTTAAACAATTGATAATGCAAAACAATATAAAAGAGGAAGTAATGAGAGGGGCTTTAATCTCGGAAATGTATGTAAAAGGAGGTCAAACCAAGGACAGATAAAAATATATCATATACAAATATATGTATATTTGAATGTATACACATGAGTACTCACAAGACTTGTGCATGTTTGTAGCCATTGAATTTGGTAGCTTGTGACCACAGAAATCATATCTTTGCTAATTGCTTATCTCATAACACTGAATCAATAGGTTTTTTTTTTAAGTTTTAGAATCATGGGGTACATGTGAGGATTTGTTACATAAGTATGCTATGTGAAGGTGAGGATTGAGCTTCTGATGAGTCCTCCTTCCGGCTCAGTAGTGGGCACGGTACCCAATGGATGGTTTTGTATCCCTTTCCCACTTCTCTCCCTCCCACCATTAGCAGTGTTCAGTGCTATTGTTCCCATTTCTTGTCACTGTGTGAGTCCAATGTTTATTCTTCACTTGTGAGTAGAACATGCAGTGTTCATTTTTTAATTTCTGTGACACTTCACTTAGAATTGATGGTCCCCACCTGCATTCATGTTGCGACAAAGGACATGATTTTCTTCTTCTTTGTGACTGTGTATATAATGTATATGTGCCATATTTTCTTTTTTTATTTTTTTTCATTTTAAACAGATTTTTTGTTTCAAAATTGTGGGGTACAATTAAGGGTTAGGTTTATAAATATGCATCGTTCAGGCACCCTTGTTGATAAGAGGTGTCTCCCTGTCCCCAGACAGATATTGACTAGCGTTAGTCCCACCTCCTTTCCCATCCCTACCCCCACCCATAGATGCCCACACTGTCAGTCCTTTTCTTACAGTATTAGGATAGATGTTAAAGGTCTACTATATGAGTGAGAACATGTGATACTCAGATCTTTGTTTCTGGGAGATATCACTCAGTATTATAGACTCTAGTTCCATCCAGGTTGCTGTGAAATTCATGATTTTGTTTTTTTTTTGGCTGCGTAGTATTGCATTGTGTATATGTACCACATTTTTTTATCTAGTCCACTCTTGATGGAAATCATGGTTGGTTCCAGGCCTTGCTATTGTGAACAATGCTGCAATAAACATACATGTGCAGGTAACTTTTTTATAGAGTGATTTGAGTTCTTCAGGGAATATTCTCAGTAGGGGGATTGTTGGGTCATATGAGAGGTCAATATTTAGAGCTTTTAGAAGTTCACTAGTTTACACTCCCACCAACAGTGTAGAAGTGCTCCCTTTTCACCACATCCTTTCCAGCATCTGTTATTTTTTGAGTTATTGATAATTGCCACTCTGACCAGAGTTAGGTGGTCTCTCAGTGTAGTTTTGATTTGCATCTCCTTGATGGTTAGTGAACATTTCTTCATGTGTCTGTTGGTCACTCGGATGTCTTCCTTTGAGAAGTGTTGGTTCATATCTTTTGCCCACTTTGTAATAGGGTTGTTTGTTTTTTTCCTTTCAGCACGTTTGAGTTCCTTGTAGATCCAAGATGTTAGACCTTTGTCAGACCTGGCAAATACATTTTCCCAGTCTGAGTGCTGTCTCCCTGCTCTCTTGATGGTTTCTTTGACTTTGCAGAAGCTTGTCAGTTTAATGAGGTCCCACTTGTCTATCTTATCTCTTATGGCCTGTGTATTTCGGGTATTGCTCAGGAATTGAATGCCAGTTCCAATTTCCATAAGGGTGCATCCTGCATTTTCTAAGGTTCTTATGGTTTGAGGTTTTACATTTAGGTCTCTGATCAATTTAGAGTTAATTTTTGTGTATGGGGATAGATAGGGATCTTGTTTGAGTTTTTGCATGTGGTCAGCCAGTTTTCCCAGTACCATTTAATGAATAGTTTCTCCTCTCCCCAGTAGTAAGTGGTGGAGGCTTTGTCGAAGATGAGTTGGTTGAGAAATTGAGGTTTTGCTTCTGGAATCTCAATTCTATTCCATTGATCTATATACCTGTTTCTGTATCAATACCAAACTATTTTGATTATTGTAGCTTTATAGTAAAGTTTGAAGTCTGGTAATGTGATACCACCTGCTTTGTTTGTTTTCTTTTTGCTGAGTATTGTTCTGGCTATTCTTGGTCATTTGTGTTTCCATATAAACTCCTGTATTGTTTTTTCTAGATCTGAGAAGAATGTTGCTGGTAATTTGATGGGAATTGCATTAAATCTGTAGGTTGCCTTAGGTAGGATGGATATCTTCACAATGGTGATTCTTCCAATCCATGTGCATGGGATATTTTTCTACTTGTTTGTGTCATCTTTGATTTCTTTGAGCAGTATTTTGTAGTTTTCATTATAAAGGTCTTTTACATTTCTGGTTAGGAAGATGCCAAGATATTTCATTTTTTTGTGACTATTGTGAATGGAATTGAGCTTTTTATTTGAGTTTCTGTTTGTTTATTATTGGTATAAAGAAATGCGATTGTCTTTTGTACATTTATTTTATATCCTGAGACTTTGCCAAAGTCTTTTATCGGTTTAAGGAGGTTTTTGACAGATTCTCTTGGGTTTTCAAGGTACACAATCATGTCACCTGCAAAGAGAGATAACTTGACTTCCTCGTTTCCTATTTGGATACCCCTGATTGCCTTCTCTCCTCTAATTGCTCTAGTCAGGACTTCTAATACTATATTGAGCAGGAGGGGTGAGAATGGACATCTTTTCTTCTTCCAGTGTCAGGGGAAATGGTTCCAATTTTTGTCTGTTTAGGAGTATGCTAGCTGTGGGTTTCTCGTAGATGGCTTTTACAATTTCGAGGTTTGTTCCATGTATGCCTAGTTGTTCAAGGGTTTTTCTCAAGAAGGTATACTGGATTTTATCAAAAGCTTTTTCTGCACAGTGATATAATCATGTGGTTTTTGTTTTGACATCTGTGATGTGTTTAATTACATTTATGGTTTTATGAATGTTGAACCAGCCTTGCATCCCAGGGATGAAGCCTACTTGGTCATGATGGATGATTTTTGAGATGTGTTGTTGAAACCAGTTTGCTAGGATCTTTTTGAAAATTTTAGCATCTATGTTCATCTAAGATATTGGTCTGTAGTTCTCTTTCTTTGTTGGGTCTTTACCTAGCATGGTATCAATGTGTTGTTTTATGTGCTTCATAAAATGATTTGGGGAGAGTTCCATCTTTCTCAATCACCTGGAATACCTTCAGTAGGATTGGTATCAGTTCCTCCTTAAATGTCTTGTCAAATTCTGCTGGAAAACCATCTGGTCCAGGGCTTTTTTTTGTAAGTAGTTTTCTTATTATATAGTCAATTTTCTTGATTGTTATTGGTCTATTTAGGGTCTCAATTTCTTCTTGTTTCAACCTAGGCAGGTTGTGTGAGTCAGAAAGTCCTCCATTTCCTTAAGGTTTTCAAGTTTGTTTCCATACACGTGTACATAGTAGTCTCTAATGATCTTTTGTATTTCTTCAAGGTCAGATGTGACTTCAGATTTTGTGTTTCTGATTGTGTTTATTTGAGCTTTTTCTTGGTCAGTCTAGCTAGGGAATCATCAATCTTGTTTATCATTTTGGAGAACCAGATTTTTGTTTCATTGATTTTTTTTTTTGTATTATCTTTTTTTCTTCTATGTCCTGGATTTGGGTTTTTATTTTGGTGATCTGGATTCTTCTGCTAAAATTAGGGTTTTGGTGGTCTTGCTTTTCCAGCACCTTAGGTGGCTTGTTAGGCTGTTACTTTGTGATCTCTCCATTTTCTTCATGTGTGCTTGTAGAGATATGAATTCCCTTCTTAATACAGCTTTCGTGGCATTCCAGAGATTTTGGTAAGATATTTCTTCATTTTCATTTGTTTCCAGATGTCTTTTAATCTCGGTTTTGATTTCATAATTGACCCAAGAGTTGTTTAGCATCATGCTGTTTAGTGTCCATGTCTTTGTGGGTTTTAGGGGGAACTTGTTGGTGTTAATGTTTATTTTTATTTCACTGTGGTCTGAGAAAGTGCATGGTAAAATTTCAATCTTTCTAAATTTGCTTATGTTTGATTTGTGACCAAGTATGTGGTTGATCTTAGAGTACATTTCATGCAGTGATGAGTAGATGTTTATTCTGTGATCATTGGATGGAGTGTTCTGTAGGTATCAATTAAGTCCATTTGGTCAAGAGTCACACTGAGGTTCTGGATCTCGTCGCCGATTTTTTGTCCTGATGATATGTCTAGAATTGTGAGTGAGGTATTGAAGTCCCCGACTATGAGAGTGTTAGAGTTGATATCTTTTTTGAGTTTATGTAGAAGCTGCTTTATGAAAGTTGGTGCTCCTATGTTGGGTGCATATATGTTTAAGATGGATATTTTGGCTTCTGGCAAGATGGCGACAGTGCAGCATGGTCTGTGAGACCCTCTGCAAAAGAGAACACACATAAAGACCCTAGCTCTCTCCCAAGGGCTGTAGCTCCCATCTTCTGCAGCCTGAGCTTCACAGGGAGCTCAGCTGCCACTATCACCCACCATCACTACTCAGATATGACAGCGGTCAGGCTGCTCCTGGAGTCACGGATGCTGCCACTGCGGTCATTGCCAACTCATGCCTGAGGCAACCCACGACTTCAGACTGTGAAGCCCCTGCAAGCAGGATCTTCTGAGATCGCTGCTGCTTGGCTGCTGCGGCCACTGCCACACGACACCCCTAGACCAGAGACAAGCTGGTGGAACTCCCCCCATGTATGGGAAAGTTGCCGCAGCTGGTCATGATTCATAACCGGCTCACTCCCATCAGGACTGCAGCCGTGAGACAGCACCACCTGCTGGGGATCCAAGGTATCAATATCAACATGGGAATGACAGAGGCTCATCCCTCTTGATACATAGAAAAAGCCAGATCTCAGTAAAAGACTGGGCAGGGGCCCATATCAGAACTATTCTTCACAGCAGGCCAGGGGCAATTGACCATAACTGTGAACTATTCTACCAGCCTTCAAGGACAGCTAGAAATCAGAGCTGAAATGACATTGAACTTAAAGGAAAAGTCTCAGAGTGTGCTTGGTTAGTTCTGTTAGTCTACTAACTTTAATCTATCCCTTTTTTCTGTCCTTTTTCCTTTTTTCTTATTTCTCTGTAAACCTCATCTTTGTATAAAGGAATAGCACACCAATAAAGAGGTTGGTAGCATGTACATTAGCACCATTGTATTTTTTAGCTTTTTTATGGTTGTTGGTTAGTTTTCAGTCATGGTTATTGCCATTCGTTATCTTTGTTTTAGTCTTTGTGTCTCTTTTCACTTACCAGTCGGTACAGGCATCTATTTTCCCTCTCACTCCTCTCTCTCTCCACCCTCCTCCTCCCCCCACTGCCTGCTCCATTCTTTTCCCTTTGTTAACTTCATTTTGCTTTCAGGGAGTAAACCTACAACTCTACAGAATGGACAGACTCCAAGGCAGTGGGAAGGGAGTTTCAGAATATCCATACACTTGTTGGCGGATACTGGGATCTGCAGAGAGATTTTGAACCACAGCTCCTCCCCTTAATTAAATCTCAAAACCACAAAAAGGAGTGCCCTCAACCTACAGTCCAATTCCAGAACTGGACAAAGCAAGAGGAAATACATTAGAAAGAATACAAGATGGAACAAACAGAAGTAAAAGTAACCCCTCCAACCCTGAATTACAGAATGAAAGAAGATGGGGAAATGGAGGGAAGGTAAAAGTAGGGAGAAAAAAGTCTGGTTAAATGAAGAAAAAACAAAAGAAGAACATAGGGCTCACACAGATTCCTGGGAGGCCAGACATTGAGAAAACAGACTTCAGAACACAAAAAATGAAGAGCCCCCAGAATGACTGGTCACAAGCAACAAACACAGACATCAAGGCATTAATAGAGAGAATAAAAACAATTGAGGAGAGACAGGAGGAAAATAGGAAGGAGCTGATGACAGAAATAACAGCAGTAAAGAATAATGTGATGGAAATAAACAACAAACTAATAAGCATGGAAAGCAGAATTAGCCAAGCAGAAGAAAGAATCTCAGAGCTTGAAGACCAAAATACAGAACTAACCCCAACTGTCAAAAACAAAGAAAAGAAGCTTAAAAAGTCAGAACAAAACATTCAGGAGATGAATGATTACTTCAAGAGACCCAATCTAAGAGTAATTGGCCATCCTGAGGCAGAGACAGAGTCAGAGGTCACACTGGAACAAACATTTCATGAAATCATTCAAGAAAACTTTCCTCATCTCATCAGTGATGGAAAAATTCAACCACAAGAGATTCAGAGAACCCCTGCAAGACAACAAATGAGAAGACCAAATCCCAGACACATAATAATTCACCTAAACAAAGTAGCTATAAAAGAAAAAATCCTAAAGGCAGCAAGAGAAAAAGGCCAGACTACCTTCCAAGGAAGACCAATTGGAATAGCAACAGATTTATCTACAGAAACCCTCCAGGCAAGGAGAGCCTGGAGCCCTATCTTCAAAGTTCTAAAAGATATACAATTTCAACCAAGAATAGCCTACCCAGCCGAACTCAGCTTCATTAGTAAGCGAGAATTGAAATCTTTTCCAGATATCCAAACCCTAAGAACCTACGCTGCCACCAGACCACCTCTACAAGAAACACCTAAGAAAGTACTGAACACAGAAGAAAAGGAAAAAAGAACAACAACATTCTTGACAAGAGTACAGGCAAAAGATTAACAACACACATGAACCAACTCCAAAACCAAAAGAAAGACAACGAACAATCAGGAACAACAACTCTGTAAGAACCTTATGACAGGGATCAACTCTTTCATTTCAATAATTAGCCTAAATGTGAATGGACTAAATGTACCACAGGAAACATATGGCAAAATGGATAAAATATCACCAGGCAACAATTTATTGCCTTCAAGAGACTCACCTCACTAGAAAGGACACTCACAGACTCAAAGTAAGAGGATTGAAAGCAAACTTTCAGGTGAATGGAACACAAAAGAAAGGAGGAGTTGTGATCTTAATTTCAGACAAAGTACCCTTCAAGCTGCTAAAAATTAAAAAAAATACAGAAGGCCACTACATAATGATAAAAGGTTCAATCCATCAACAAGAAATATCAATCTTAAATATATATGCACCCTACATAGGAGCGCCAACTTTCACAAAGCAATTTCTACATCAACTCAAAAAAGATATCAACTCTAACACCATCATAGCTAGGGACTTCAATACCCCACTCACAACCCTAGATAGATCATCAGAACAAAAAATCAGCAATGAGTTCCAGAACCTCAAAGTGACTCTTAACCAAACGGACTTAATTGATACCTACAGAACACTTCATCCAATGACCACATAATATACATTCTACTCATCTCCGCATGAAATGTACTCTAAGATCGACCATATGCTTGGCCATAAATCAAGCATAAACAAACTTAAAAGGGCTGAAACTTCACCATGCACCTTCTCCGACAACAGTGGAATAAAAATAAACATTAACACCAACAAGGTCCCCCCAAAACTCACAAAGACAAGGACACTAAACAGCATGATGCTAAACAGCTCCTGAGTCAACAATGAAATCAAAACAGAGATTAAAAGTTACCTGGAAACAAATGAAAATGAAGAGACATCTTACCAAAATATCTGGGATGCCATGAAACCTGTAGTAAGAGGAGAATTCAAATCCCTACAAACACACATGAAGAAAATGGAAAGATCACAAAGTAACAGCCTAACAAACCACCTAAGGATGCTGGAAAAGCAAGACCACCTAAACCTAATTTCAGCAGAAGAATCCAGATCACCAAAATAAAAGTCCAAATCCAGGAATCAGAAGACAGAAAAATGCAAAAATACAAAAAAAAATCAATGAAACAAAAAGCTGGTTCTTCGAAAGGTTAAACAAGATTGATGGTCCTCTAGCTCGACTGACCAAGAAAAACATAGAAAAAGCCCAAATAAGCACAAACAGAAACACAAAACCTGAAGTCACATCTCACCCTGAAGAAATACAGAAGATCATTAGAGACTACTGTGTACACTTGTATGGAAACAAACTTGAAGACCTTAAGGAAATGGAGTACTTTCTGACATCACACAACCTACCTAGGCTGAAACAAGAAGAAATTGAGACCCTAAATAGACCAATAACAATCAAGGAAATTGACTATGTAATAAGAAAACTACCTACAAAAAAAAGCCCTGAACCAGATGGCTTTCCAGCAGAATTCTACAAGACATTTAAGGAGGAACTGATACCAATCCTACTGAAGGTATTCAAGGTGATTGAGAAAGATGGAACTCTCCCCAAATCATTTTATGAAACACATAAAACAACACATAGATAACCAAACCAGGTAAAGACCCAACAAAGAAAGAGAACTACAGGCCAATATCTTTGATGAAAATAGATGCTAAAATTCTCAACAAGATCCTAGCAAACCGATTCAATATCACATCTCAAAAATCATTCATCATGACCAAGTAGGCCTCATCCCTGTGACCAAGGCTGGTTCAACATTTGTAAAACCATAAATGTAATTAAATACATCAACAGATGTCAAAAAAACCCCACATGATTATATCATTAGATGCAGAAAAAGCTTTTGATAAAATCCAGCACCCCTTCTTGATAAAAACCCTTGAACATCTAGGCATACATAGAACATACCTCAAAATAGTAAAAGCCATGTATGAGAAACCCACAGCCAGTATACTCCTAAATGGACAAAAATTGGAACCATTTCCCCTGAAAACTGGAACAAGATAGGGATGCCCACTCTCACCCCTCCTGTTCAATATAGCATTCAAAGACCTGGCTAAAGCAATCAGAGATGAGAAGGCAAACAGGGGTATCCAAATAGGAAAAGAGGAAGCCAAGTTATCTTTCTTTGCAGATGACATGATTGTGTACCTTGAAAACTTTAGAGAATCTTTCAAAAACCTCCTTACACTGATAAAGGAGTTTGGCAAAGTCTCAGGATATAAAATAAATGTGCAAAAGACAATTGCATTTCTTTACACCAATAATAAACAAACAGAAACCCAATTAAAAAGCTCAATTCCATTCAAAATAGCCACAAAGAATATGAAATACCTCGGCATCTTCCTAACCAGAAATGTGTAAGACCTTTACAGTGAAAACTACAAAACACTGCTGAAAGAATTCAAAGATGACACAAAACGAGTGGGAAAATATCCCATGCTCATTGATTGGAATCATTAACATTGTGAAGAAGTTCATCCTACCTAAGGCAATCTACAGATTTAGTGCAATACCCATCAAATTACCAGCACCATTCTTCTCGGACCTAGAAAAACAATACAGGAATTCATATGGAAACACAAACCACCAAGAGTAACCAGAATAATCCTCAGGAAAAAAAAAAAAGCAAAGCAGGTGGTATCACATTATCAGACTTCAACTTTACTATAAAGCTATAATAACCAAAACAGCTTGGTATTGGTACAGGAACAGGCATACAGACCACAGGAATAGAATTGAGATTCCAGAAGCAAAACCTCAATTTTTTCAACCAACTCATCTTCAACAATGCTTCCACCACCTACCACTGGGGAGTGGAGAACTTATTCAGTAAATGGTGCTGGGAAATCTGGCTGACCACATGCAGAAGACTCAAACAAGAACCCTATCCATCCCCATACACAAAAATTAACTATAAATGGATTAGAGAACTAAATGTAAAACCTCAAACCATAAGAATCTTAGAAAATACAGGACATACCCTTATGGAAATCGGAACTGGCATCCAATTCCTGAACAAAACCTGAAACAAATGGGTCATAAGATAGACAAGTGGGACCTCATTAAACTGACAAGCTTCTGCAAAGCCAAAAAAAACATCAAGAGAGTAGGGAGGCAGTCCATAGACTGGGAAAAAGTATTTGCCAACTCCAGATCAAACAAAGGCTTAATATCTTGGATCTACAAGGAACTCAAATGTGTTGAAAGGAAAACAAACAAACAAACAAAAAAACCATTATAAAGTGGGCAAAAGATATGAACAGATACTTCTCAAAGACATCCGAGCAGCCAACAGACACATGAAGAAATGTTCAACTTCACTAATCATCAAGGAGATGCAAATCAAAACCACAATGAGATACCACTTAACTCCAGTCAGAATGGCAATTATCAATAACTCAAAAAATAACCGTTACTGGAGAGGCTATGGGAAAAAGGGAACACTTCTACACTGTTGGCGGGAGTGTAAACTAGTGCAACCTCTGTGGAAAGCAATGTGGTGATTCCTAAAAGCTCTAAATATCAACCTCCCATATGACCTTGCAATCCCCCTACTGGGAATATACCCTGAGGTATTCAAATCACTCTATAAAAAAGATACCTGCACACTAATATTTATCACAGCATTGTTCACAATAGGAAGAACCTGGAACCAGCCATGCTGTCCATCAGAAGAGGACTGGATTTAACAAATGTGGTATATATACACGATGGAATATTATGCAGCCATAAAAAAGAACAAAATCATGAATTTCCATGCAACCTGGATGGAACTAGAGTCTATAATACTGAGTGACCTCTCACAGAAACAAAGATCTGAGTATCACATGTTCTCACTCATATAGTGGACCTTGAACATCTACCATAATACTATAAAAAAAGGACTGACAGTGGTGGGAAACTATAGAGAGGGGTAGGGAGGGGAAGGGAGGTGGGACTAACAGTAGTCAATATCTGTCTGGGGATGGGGAGACATCCCGTATTAACAAGGGTACCTGAACAATGCACATTTTTATACCTAACCCTTAATTGTCCATTAAAAAAATATGTTTAAAAAAAAGATGGATATATTTTGTTGGTGGATTAACCCTTTTATCATGATGTAGTAGTCTTCTGTATCTTTTTTAATTTTGATAGCTTAAAGGTTATTTTGTCTGAAATTAAAATAATGACTCTTCCTTTCTTTTGTGTTCTATTCACCTGAAAATTTGTTTCCCACCCTCTTACTTTGAGTCTGTGAGTGTCCTTTCTAGTGAGGTGAGTCTCTTGAAGGCAATAAATTGTTGCCTGGTGATATTTTATCCATTTTGCCATTCTATGTCTTTTTAGTGGTGCATTTAGTCCATTCACATTTATGCTAATTATTGAAATGTAAGAGTTGATCCCTGTCATAAGGTTCTTACAGAGTTGTTGTTCCTGTTAGTTTATTGTCTTTCTTTTGGTTTTGGAGTTGGTTCATGTGTGTTGTTAATCTTTTGCCTGTACTCTTGTCAAGAATGTTGTTGTTCTTTTTTTCCTTTTCTTCTGTGTTCAGTACTTTCTTAAGTGTTTCTTGCGGGGGTGGTCTGGTGGCAGCGTAGCCTCTTAGGAATTGAATATCTGGGAAATATTTCAATTCTCCCTCACTGATGAAACTTAGCTTGGCTGGGTAGGTTATTCTTAGTTGAAATTGTTTATCTTTTAGAACTTTGAAGATAGGACTCCAAGTTCTCCTAGCCTGGAGGGTTTCTGTAGATAAATCTGCTGCTATTCTAATTCGTCTTCTCTGGTGGGTAGTCTGACCTTTTTCCCTTGCTGCCTTTAAGATTTTTTCTTTTATAGCTACTTTGTTTAGGCAAATTATTATGTGTCTCGGAGTTGGTCTTCTCATTTGTTGTCTTGCAGGGATTTTCTGTATCTCCTGTGTTTGAATTTTTACATCACTGATGAGATGGGGGAAGTTTTCTTGAATGATTTCATGAAATGTTTGTTCCAATGTGGCCTCTGACTCTGTCTGCCTTAGGAAGGTCAATTACTCTTAGATTGGGTCTCTTGAAGTAATCGTTCATCTCTTTAAGGTTTTGTTCTGTCTTTTTAAACTTCTTTTCTATGTTTTTGACAATTTGGGTTGATTCTATACTTTGGTCTTCAAGCTCTGAGATTCTTTCTTCTACTTGGCTAATTTTGCTTTCCATGCTTATTAGTTTGTTACTTATTTCCATCACAGTATTCTTTACTGCTGTTATTTCTGTCATCAGCTCCTTCCTATTTTCCTCTTGTCTCTCCTCAATTTTTTTTATTCTCTCTATTAATGTCTTGATGTCTGGGTTTGTTGCATGTGATCAGTCATTCTGGGGGCTCTTCATTGTTTGTGTTCCAAAGTCTGTTTTCTCAATATCTGACCTCCCAGGGGTCTGTGTGAGTCCTATATTCTTCTTTTGTTTTTTCTTCATTTATGCAGATTTTTCCTCCCTACTTTTCCCTTCCCTCCACTTCCCCATCTTCTTTAATTCTGTTATTCAGGGGTGTAGGGCTTGCTTTTACTTCTGTTTGTTCAATCTCCTATTCTTCCTAATGTATTTCCTCTTGCTTTGTTCAGTTCTGGAGTTGGTCTGTAGGTTGAGGGCATTCCTTTTTGCAGTTTTGTTGTTGTTGTTGTTGTTGTTGTTGTTTTTGAGTTGGAGTCTCACTCCTTCGCCCAGACTGGAGTGCAATGGCCGCTCCCGGCCACCGCAGCCTCAACCTGCTGGGCTCCGGCGATCCTTCCGCCTCAGCCTTCCAAGTAGCCGGAATTACAGACATGTGCTACCACACCCGGTTGATTTTTTGATTTATTGTAGAGATGAGGTCTTGCTGCCCAGGCGGGTCTCAAACCCATGGGCTCAGGCAATTCACTCACCTCAGCCTCCCAAAGGCGGGGGATTACAGGCTGAGCCACTGAGCCCGGCTTCCTTTTTGCAGTTTTGAGATTTAATTAAGGGGAGAGCTATGATTCAAAATCTCTCTGCAGGTCCCAGTATCCACCAACAGGTGTATGGAGAGTCTGAAATCCACTTCCCACGGCCTTGGAATCTATCCACGCAGTGGGGTTGTAGGTTTACTCCCTTGGCTCCCCAGCAGGTGGTGCTGTCTCACTGATCCAGCTGCTGAAGCCTGCAGTTCGGAGGTCGCCCAGGAAGGGAGAGACCCAGCGATGGTATGCATGGTTGCCACCTCTGGTGCACAGGGTAGCTCCACAAGCCTGGCTCCATGTGAGGGACATGGCTTGGCAGTGGCAGTGGCAGCAACAGCCATGGCAGCAACGATCTCCATAGATCCTGCTTGCGGCGGGGGGGGGG
>NW_007260278.1:640981-659850 GCF_000164805.1 Carlito syrichta | reverse complement strand
GGTCGCCTCAGGCATGGGCAGGAAATAACTGCTGTGGCAGCATCCACAGCTGCAGCAGTGACCCAGACCGCAGTGATTTTGAGCAGTGGAAGCGACCGTAGCTGAACTCCCTGTGAATAACATGGGAGGTTCACACCGTGGGAGAGAGCTAGGGTCTTTATAAGTGTTCTCTTCCTTGGAGGGTCTCATGGACCATACTGCCCTGTCACCATCTTGCCAGAAGTCTGCCATATTTTATCTAGTCCACCTTCTGTGGAAATTTGGGTTGGTTCCATGTTTTTGCTGTTGTGAATAGTGTTTTAATAAACATATGAGTACAAGTTTCTTTTTGGTACAGTGAGAATTAATGTGTTTTAAATAGATACATGGATAAAACAATCATTTCAGTCAATATTTAACAATTATTTCCATTTTAATACATAATTGTTCAATTTTGAAATTGAAAAGATGTGCTATTAAGAATATGCTGGGACAACAGGCTTATATTAGAAAAGCATGGGAAAACTGAGACATGTGGTCACCATAATTATGGATGAGTAACTGTATTGGACGCTGAAATTGTAGTGGTGAAACAGCAGATATGATCTTTATTTTCACTGAGTAATAATCTGGGAGAGAACATATATTAACCACATACCCACACTAATTAATGCATGATTACCAAGTGAATGTGTTTTGGATTAAAAGGAATATAATCCTTCAGAAGTGAGTATTACTGAAACTGAGATCTGAAAGAAGAATGGGTCATTATAAACAAGGAACACTACACATGTGGGTCCATTAGTGGGTGGGACTAGAGTGGATGTTAAGGGAACCAATGCTAGAGCATGGAGAGTAAATAGGATAATGATGCAGATAAATCTGAAAAGATAAATGCCCTTTAGATCAGGCAGGGCTTTTGAAGATGTTAATGACTTTTGTATGAATTTTATGGCAAATGGAATTTATTGAAGATGGAGAGATAGCAATAATAAAAAGTGGCAGACAATATAAAGAAGATTGGTTCATTGATAAAAGAAAGAGACTGAATATAAGAAAGAGAAAATGTTGATTAAACTATCTTTTTAACAGTTTATAAGAATTTCAGATTTTACTCAACACGCAACATTGTAGTATTTTTTATTCTGAAATATTTTATGCATGTTATATTTTTAAGTATCAATAAAGTTTGAGTCTCCTACACTAATGACTGATTATCCATAAGATACTTTAGTTTACTGACTTTTAGTCATTTTTATTTTATAAATTTTTTCTGTCTTCTCTTCCATAGTATTTACTTTATGACAAATTTTCATATGGCATGTCAATTCAAAAAATAAGAAACTGAAATTCTATTTCAAAACATTTTCCTTATATGAGAAATAAAATTTTTTAGTAGATAAATCCACTTGTTAAAAAAGTTTCATATTAATTGCAGTAAATGTAAGGTTTCAATAAGTTATTTTGTTAATACTAACTCAAAAAAGACAATTACAACATCTTAAAATGTAATTGTGACTTAGATGACAATATCATTGTCTTCCTGCTTAAAACAATGTGCTTGATTGAAAGTTGTCACTTCTTATCTGTATTGTTTAAAATCAAAAGAGAGTAATTAATGAAATGAAAGTGAATGCCTTTTACTGAAAATACCTATGAATACTAACACCTATGCTACAGATATTAGCAAAAGCTCTTTGTAAAAGATGAACATTCTAGTATTATAAAGAAAGAGTTTGGATCAGAAGTTTCCAGTCTCAACTGATTAGTGCAAAAATTTGTATCTGCTATTTGTTCACTACGCTTTTATGAGTATTGGTTTATTATTCTCACTAGATCCTTCATCCCCAAATTAAACAGGAAAACAAATAACTTAAGTTTTTATGGAGTTTCTGGCCTGAATGATAAAAAGCTACTTTGAGATAGGCAAGACTGTGACTTAATTTCCTATGCGAGAATTGCTTTGCATACACAAAACAGAGATGAATAATTTTCCCCTTGCTATAGTACAATGATATAATTGATAAATAGCTGCCCTGCCAGGGACCACATGTTCAGGTACCTGGCATCCATGTAGGACTATGTGTATATATTATCTACCCCCATTCCTTCATCTGCCAGCTACATGCAGTAGACGTTGAAACCCTTGGGGCAGACAAAAGTGTTGAATAGAAAGAGCTCGAGTTCATATTCAGTCATGAAAAGTAAAGCTAGTGATCATCTAAGAGCTCTCATATTAGACTGTTACATGATCACAAAATAAACACCTATTGGCTAAAGCCACTGAAATTTTAGGGTATATTTATGTCAAAAGTCTGAACCCTCCCTAATAAACCACCCAATAGTAATAAAAGTATATTGTAACAGAGTAAAAAATAAGAAAAATCTGTACTTCTTTTCTTTTCTTTGCATTTATTGTAGAGAAGAGGTCTTGCCAAGTTGCCCAAGCTGGTCTCGAACCCCTACCTCAGGCAATCCTCTTGCCTCAGCCCCCCAAAGTGCTGGGATTATAGGCTTGAGCCAATGTGCCCCGCCCTAACTTCTTTTCTTTAAAAGAGTAGACTTATCGGGCTCGGTGGCTCAGCCTGTAATCCCGCGCCTTTGGGAGGTTGAGGTGAGTGGATTGCCTGAGCCCGCGGGTTCGAGACCCGCCTGGGCAGCGAGACCTCATCTCTACCATAAATCAAAAAATCAGCCGGGCGTGGTAGTGCATGCCTGTAATTCCGGCTACTTGGAAGGCTGAGGCGGAAGGATTGCCAGAGCCCAGCAGGTGAGGCTGTGGTGGCCGGGAGCGGCCACTGCACTCCAGTCTGGGCGACTTAGTGAGACTCCAACTCAAAAAAAAAAGAGTAGACTTTTGGTTTCCCAGTTTTATTAGATATTCATATAAATGCTCTTTTAAATAATTATTAGACATGGTTGATACTGTTTTAATTCATAAGCCTTCTTGCAATCTAAAGACATTTCCTTTTCTTACACAGTTCAATCGTTTGGATTTGAAAATTAAAGTTTATGATGGTTTATGATGTGCTGGATAAGTTGCCTTTTCAAATGAAACTCTCCTAATTTTCTTCATGGCTAAAGGAAAATAAAATCATTGATATTTAATTTAAACTTAGCTGTTAGTTGTGCAATTTATATTGTATGAATAGTGCAAACTCAGTCCCTTGAATTTTAGAAACATATTTATGCAAATCTATTTTTAAAGAACACACATTTCCCACAATAATTTAATTAGACCCAACTTTTGTAACATAGTACCATCTGGAAACAAAATATAATGCAGATATTTTCTCTTTTATCACCATAGCACTTTCTGCTAGGCAAACAACTCTATCACTTCTGCTTTAAAATGAGTTTGTGCAGGTGTGCTGGGAACGTTTACTCAATAATTTATCTAACAACTCTCATGAAAATATTGCCTTTCTCTAATCATTCATTATGCAGTTCAAAATGTTTTAGGAGAAAATAAGTACAATTCAATAATTAAAATAAAACATGATGTAATTAATGCATTCGATTAACTGTAATGTGTTATAAACATAATAGTGATGCAGTCTTAAAATCTACAGGTCATTTATTTCTTCAACAAATATTTACTGAGTGTTTAAATGTGTCAAGTAGGCACTGTAAATGAAATGATATATCATAGCTTTTGCCACCTATTAGAAAATCCTAACTGCATATGAGGACACTGATAAAGGTAAATACACAGTCTAGTGTGGCTAGAACAGGGAAGGGAAGGAGTAGAGCATCTCACTTAATTCTCTCATTCGCAAGCAAGAAAATTGAGGAATTTGCTCAATTAGAACAATAGTGGTGACTAAACACCAACTCTACAGAATTAATTTCAATTCCAGAAATACTTATTTGGAATATAAAACATTGTACTCACTACTCCGTTGCATACAAAGTTGAATAGATACGAAATTGTGTTTCTGTTGACTCACAACTAGATTGCAGCAGAACATGAGTGGGAGGGAGGTGTCTCAGTCTGGTTACACCACACTCAAGTTGCAGTGGGAAGGATTCTCATCTGATGTGATGCTTTATCATTCATCTTGATGCAGCATACGTTTATAGTTTGAGTCAAGATTTCAAAGATAAATGCATGTAAAGAAGATACTATATGTCAAGTGATAAGACCTACAGATTATATATATATAGGTTCATAAATACAATCACACTGATAGATTAAGATCTATAGGTTATACATAAGTTAATAAAAATAAACAGATTAATCTGAGGTGAATAAATATTAGGTTCATGGTTTTGCAGTTTCCACTGCTATGTGAGACTTCAATATAGAATTCATCTTCCTAGTTACAGTTTTAGTAATTTAGGATCATTTTGTGTCAATTTATTGGACATTTAGTGATCCTAAAGTTCATTAGGTCATATTTTATGTCAATTCATTTAACATTGTATCTCAAAACGATAATATAATCACTGATAAAGTTAATAAGTGTTTACAGAAATAGAATGAATAAATGAATGAATGGGCATGGCATGATGCAGTGCTGTAAATAAATTTTTTAATTTAATTTCACATTAATATGGTAAGGCAGATATTATTACCCGTCTTTTCAAATGAAAAAAACTGAGGTATAGGATTAAGTAGCTTGTTAGATTACACATATATTAAGAGTGAGAGATATTTGTAAATTCTACTTTCACAATCATTACATGATCAAGCATTTATTCCAGCAGAATAAACAAATACCTTAAAATATAAAGCATAAAAGGAATCATATTAGAAAGCATCAGAATGAGTAGATGTGAGAAATTTGAATTGCACATTTCAGTTTAGGATTTCTAGAAGACAAAGAAAGA
This sequence comes from Carlito syrichta, assembly GCF_000164805.1. Lineage (NCBI taxonomy): Eukaryota > Metazoa > Chordata > Mammalia > Primates > Tarsiidae > Carlito > Carlito syrichta. Next base: position 655,038 of record NW_007260278.1, on the reverse strand, counting down.
GAAGATAAATCTGCACAGTTATTTTTATTCTCCACAAAAAATAAAATACAAAAATCCACCTTAAGATGAATGGCAACTCTATTTGCTGTTTTGCTTATTAGATACCTTCCTGGGAAAAATGAAATAAGATTTTTACTAAAACAAACATCAAATAATAGGGTGACTATTTTCAATTGTGAGTTTAGAAAAAAAGATTTCCAAACAATTATTTCTTAAATTTACTATATATATATATATATATATGTAGAGAACATATCTTTACATTGCATCTAAAGGAAGATATTTTAAGCAGCTGAAGTAATATATTCTGAATACATTTCACTCTGATTTTTAAAAAGAAATGTTATATTTGAAGAATATAAAGAGAAATCATCAATATGTCCATTAGATTGTCTTTCTCATGTTCAATATAAAAATAGTAAAAATTTTTGATAGGTGAAAATCTTAGTCACAAGTATCTTTAATGAATATAAATGGTATCATTAATTGTATTAAAATATATGTTTGAGATATGAAATTTTATAGAAGTAAAAGTTAGCTAGCCAGACATTTGTTCTGTGGTTTGTTTGATTGACTGTATTTGTTTTTATGTTCCAAATTTCTTTTTTCTCTTCTTTTTTATGGATCTGTCACTATCAATCACATGATTTCATGCCTCCACTAAAAGAGGAAAAGAAGATACAGATTGAGCAAAGTAATCACACTTGAAACAATAAAATGCAGGGAATCTGCACTGAGTTGAATAGTGTTTCCACCCAGTCTGCATTCACACAGATCCTCAGAATGTCACTTTATTTGGAAACAGTGACCTTGCAAATGTATTTAGTTAAGGCAAGAGGAAGTTATACTGAATTAGAGTGGGCCCTAAATTAAATGAACAATGTATTTGTTTATTTTTATTTTTGAGTCAGAGTCTCATTCTGACTCCCAAGCTGGAGTGCAGTGGCTTGCTCACTAACAGCCACCGCAGCCTCGACCTGCTGGGCTTAGGCGATACTTCTGCATCAGCATTCCAAGTAGCTGGAACTACAGGTATGTGCCATCACACCTGGCAAATTTTTCATTTATTGTAAAGTAGAGGTCTTGCTAAGTTGCCTATGCTGGTCTTGAACCCCTGGGCTCAGGCAATCATTTCACCTCCGCCTTCCAAACTGTTGGAATTACAGGAGTGAGCCACTGTGCCTGTCCAATGAACAGTGTATTTAAAAGAGAAAAGAGAGAGATTCAGATACATGTAAGGAAGGAGACCATGGGGAGATGATGACAGATACTGGAATGATGCAGCTAGAAGCCAAAGAAGCTAAGAACAGCCAGCAACTGCAAAAGCTAGGAAGAGGCAAGGGAAGATTCTTCTCTGGGTCCTTCATAGGGAGAATTGCCCAGTGGACAGTTTGATCTCTGACTTTTGTCTTCAAAATTGCAAAAGGACATATTTCTGTTTTATTTATTTATTTATTTATTTATAGATACGGGCTAATCACTTATAAAGTGATTATTTTTATTTTATTTTAGGGATGTGGGGTACAATTCAGTGTTAGGTACATAAGTGGTTATTGTACAGGTGAAGTTGGGCCTCCCATTGTCCTCACTTCGCCTGGTTTCGAATTAGGAACTCTTTGTGATGTTATGTGTCCTCTACCACCCCTGGCAGTGATCTGTTGCCCCAATCTCTTTCATGTAACATTCTGATAAATGTTCAGGGTCCACTTATGAGTGAGAACATATGGTACTAGTTCTTTGTGTTTCTGTGATAGATCGCCGAGTATGATAGACTCTAAATACATCCCAGTTGCTGTGAAGTTCATAATTTTGTCCTTCTTTATGACCGCATAATATTCCATTGTGTATATGTATCACATTTAAAAAAATCTAGTCCACTTTTGATAGGCAACATAGTTGGTTCCATGTTTTTGCTATTGTGAATAGTGCTGCAATAAACAAGCATGTGTAGGTATCTTTTTATGTAGAATGAATTGAGTTCCTCCATCCCAGAAGGGGAATTGCTGAGTCATATGACAGCCTAGCAAACTAATAGAGAACCCCTTTATGGGGAGCGTAATTTGTTGCTGTGGGCTTTAGAGTAGAATAATCAGATGGAAAGCAAGCCATTACATAGGTCTTTTTTCTTGGTTTCATCATTATTCTGTTGGTGTGATGTGTCTCATGTACACACTCTTGTGGGTGTGTGTATGTATGTGTGTGTATTTACGGAGTGAGTGGATGACAGTCGTAATATACTGGCTACTAGAGTTCTCATAACAATAACAGTACAAAAAGCAGGAGACTCTTGCCATTCTGGCATGAACTCTTACTTCTCAAGTTTCTGGTCTTCAGTAGAAGAACAAATCCCTTCCTTCTGTAATGCCTGGGAGTAGAACAGAGCCAGTTTGGTTCAAGTTCTGAGAGTGGTACTCACCTAGTTTAGTGAATTAGGAGCAATAGTCTGAGCATCTAATTACTACTCAATCAAATTATCCCCTACCTATCTTCACAGTCACCTAGTGCCTCAACTTTTTTCTTTTGGGCATTTTAAGTTACAAATTACTGTGTTTTGTGTTGGCCTTTTCCCTGCAGGTTATACATTTTTAGATTTCTATATTTTGCTAATTCATTTATGACTCACAAAACTACTTCTTTTGTAAAATTTTATTGACATTTGTTCTTTGGTGTAACCTCTTTTCTCACAATTTTGCCTGTGGGCTTTTAATTCATTGTGTATTCATTTTGATTCGGTGGGATTTAAGGAAGTACTGGTTATGAACTCACATGTTAAAGCTCTCACATTTAACATATAGGCTATCCCAAATATTTACATTTAATGTACATTTTAAACTTTTATAATTTTTCTAGGAAATTGTTTCCTGGGTTCTTTATCTTTTGTTTTCTGTTGGACCTTAAGCTTGCCCAAAGTATAAGATAGAGAAAAAAATCGAAATACCCCTTCAACTTATTTTACATGCTTCAAAGTCAAGTTCTATGTTATTCTCTAGGTAACTGTTTTTGAAATATATTTAGCATTTATTCATTCAAAGAATTATTTATAATAAATACTTCACACTTGAGACATTAAACTTTTACAAATTTGATTTAAAAATCTAATAATTTTGAAAAGACAAGCTATAATTTTCTGTCGGACCTTAAGCTACCATTATATATGTCCTACCTAAGAATGGCAGGATATAAAATATATACCATACTTTGTCTGTAAATAAACTATAGTTATAAGTAAGAAGACATGGTTTCTACTAACACATAAGAAAAGCTTCATCAGGGAAAATGAAGTATACAAGTTATTTTCCTAATTGAAAATGTCCTCCATATTTAAGTTGTGGTCTAGACAGAAGCAGATTGAACTAATGTGGTGGACAAATGTCCTGCTTGCAGTCTTTCTTGAACTATTCATCGTTTTTAATTATCCACCCAGCATTTAATCATCTCTCTCCTCAGGTTTATAGATTTCAAATATGAAAACATTACAATATATAATTTTAATGATATTTCAAGGAACAAAATTCACATGTTGAATACCCAAATTTTACTTACATAGCATTGTGAAACAGAATTTAGTTTAAAATGTACCTGTAGTACTTCCAAATTAATAGACATACAATTTCTGAATATTTAGATGGCATATGATTATAATAATTTGAAATAACTAAAAGCAACTGCAGACTTCAATAAAACTATTTTTCTATGATCCTTTAAAATATAAACTCTTTCTCCTTTATTTTTGTTATTTGGTTTATTTTATGTATGGAGACATTAAAATATCACTCCACCTAAGAGGAATACTTTTTAGAAAAATAAAATGCACATCACAAAAGAAATTTGAGATGAAGGTATTTTTGTACAATTTGGTCTTTTAGAAATCAGTTTTGAAAAATACTTCCCTCTTGTAAGATATTTATTCCATGTGGGGAAGCAAGATGACTAGAAATTGTTCCCTGGACAATAAACTGTAGAAACTTTAACTACCTTTATCTTCTCTGATAATCATCATATATCAGACTATTGCTCAATTACATTCAAGGACAAATTTTTAAAAGGAAGTTCTGTAAATAAGAAAAGGACAATTATTATTTTAATAAAAATAACACCTTGGAATTTCCTGTGTCTAAATAATCTATTGGTGTTAAACCACATTTATGAAGTAATTTGACAAATTTAGTTTCTAATTATTACTTAATGATTATGTAAAGGTCTTTATAGTGTGCAGTGTACCTATCCTCATATTTGCCACAATGTCTTGAGTTGTTAAAACAAGTAAGTTCTAAGTTAGTGACATACTTCCAGAAAAAAAAAAATACTATGGCTATATTCAGAATTTTCATCCTTAATTAGCCCAGAGTTAAAGACACGTCAGATAAAATGATTTGGATTATACTAAAGACAGAAAAGGAAAAGAAATTTTTATCCTCTTTAGTGTGTCAACTCAGATAAGATGCCACAGGCAACTTAGAGTTCCTTTAGCACTTCAGCCTTTGTACCACTTCATCATTTCTCAAGTTCAATCAGATTTTCTAAAACCAATGCTTCTATCCAGATTGGGTTGAATGGCTTCCACAGGCTCTACACACAATGCACGTTTGGGTTACTCTACCTAGGTCAACATCAGAAACCCCATCCTGAATTCTTTCTTCTCTGAGAAATGAATCCATGTATCCTGCTCCTTTATATTCATTTCAATAGGACCTTAGCTTCTTCCAAGCAAGTTTGGAGCCTGGAACAAGACATGTTTTGTTCATGTGGTCATAGAACTTACAAGTGTGAACTGATGGTATATCTGGTGTATATGGAAGTAATCAACAACTGTGAATAAACTGTGAATAGTGACAAGATTTGCAGACTCTCATAGTGTACACTGATGCTTATTTCCAAGATTTGAGAAATGAAATAGACAAAAAGTCAATTTTTTAGTGGGACTGAAGGAACCATGTAGAACCATTTCTTCTGTTTAAATATGTGGAGAGGTAGAATTAAGATTAGCAGTAATCATACCTCAGATAAACCTCATCGGATGCAATACCGCCACTATGCAAACCTTAAGGTGTTTAAACAACTTGTTCAACAGCTACAGAGATGAAGTTAATGTCCACTGTAGTATGTGGTTTAAAAGCACAAGTTCTAGAGCTGCCTGAGTTAGTCTTAGCTATGCAATTAGCTAACTGTGTTAACATGTTGCTTAGCCTCAGTGTGCCTCCAGTTTTTTTGTTTTTGTTTTTTTGGTTAAAAATTGGTAAGCACAATGGTAGCTCTTTCTCCTCTAGACCTGTGATTCCCAAATGCTAGTCCAAAGATTCTTTATATCTGAAATGCTTAGGAACTTTTTAAAAAATACTGAATCCTGATGTCTAGCTTTTGAACATTTGGATATAATTCATCTTCAGTGTGGCTTGCAAGTCCATATCTATATTTTTAAACAAATTTCCCTCTCTGCCAGAAAGGCAAATACAGAATTCCCAGCCATCTCCTCAAAAACCCACTTGAAGTGGTAAGTAGATCATTCTGTATATAACAAAGAAGGGGATGGAAAAGTATGTGTTTTGCAATTAAATTAGTTCTCCTTTCCCGTGGCCTACAAAACTCAATCTAATCTAGTCCTAATCAGACTCATCTTGTTTTTCCCTCCCCTCTCTTCTCAGCGTTCCAGCCTCCATAGTTTCCTGTGAGCTCCTTGAATCGTTCCTCCTATTAAAGAACCTCTACACAGCCTGTCCCTTCTGCTGAAAAATGTGTCTGTCATTTTTTCCTAGTTAATGCCACCTATCCTCATTTCAGTTCAAATGTACCTCCTTAGGAGCCTTCATGACTGGGTTGACTGCATCTGATTTCTTCGGGGTGTTTCATAACCTTCCTTGACAGCACTTTGCTTTAATTATTGTTTACTCACTCGACTTAATGTCTATACTTACTAGACCCTAACTTCTGGGCAAAAATGGTCACTGTTGGAGTTCACCATTGTGACCTTAGTTTAGCACCTGGCACAAAACAGAAAAACAATTGGTTTTATTTTGATTAATGAGTGAGAGTGCTAAAATATGTTTTGATATAATTGTTTTAGTTGTTTATCAGTGCTAACAGATCACTCCAAATTTAATGGTGCTTAAAGCAGCCACCATTTTATTTTTTCTTCTGTGTTTTTGAGTTGACTGGACTCAGCAAGGCAGTTTTGGCCTTCTCACTTCAATTCTTTGTGGGTACACATGGATGGCTGTTGGGACCAGAGTGATCAAGAGTCCCGAATTAACATTAGGTTGATTAGGCTTCTCTCCTTTTCATGTAGTCTCAGAGATGCTCTTTTCCTATGTGCCCTCTTTATTTGGACTTTCCAGTAGGATAACCAAATTTATTTTTAGAGGCTTAAGAATTGCAAATAGACAAAAGCAGAAACTGCCAATTCTTCTTGATGCCAAGAATCTTCAGTCCAGGGACATCACTTCTAAAATGAGGCAACAAAATCAGCAAACATTAGTAACATAAGTAAGATATTATTGTTTGGTAGTAGAGTTAGAGTTTAGTCTTTACTCCTTTCTAATCCATAGCCTATATTGCTTGTTCTTAAGATTTTCATATTCCTTAGAAAGCCAAAATTGCCTCTTTCCTGTCTTGGAAGTGTTTTTCTTTAGCTTAAATATATATAATTCATATATATGAATATTAACAATTATTACAGCCATGTCCACTCACTTTATGCAAAAAGACATAAAATAGAATTTTTATATTCATTAAAAATTAAGTTAATATAAATGAGCAAATTACAAGCAACAAAAACACCTAAGAGTTGTTATCACTAAACACATACTGAGGACCTCAAAGTGGTGTTGAGTAATCTGTGAGTGAAATTTGCCATTGGCTTTTGTGAGACGTTGTAATAATCTAACACAATGGATTAGAATTACTGAACTGTATGATTTGTTTTATCTCTTACCTTCCTTGGACGGAAGTCTGATTATTTTTGAATTCTAGTTTAGGCTCTTGAAAATGCCTCTATAGAGTCTATTATCTGATCATATAGCTGTGGGGGACTATGATATTATACACATCTATTCACTGATGTTAGGATTATTACACATATCTGAAATTTTATTCTTGAAACAAGGAATTTAGCATTAAAAATGAGAACCACAAGATATCGAATGTGAAGATATTATGCCTTATCATTTGTAATCTAAATCAGAACAATACTTGGTGGTTTTAGTTCATAATTCTCTGTTCACTTAGAAATGCTGCTTATTTTCTCTGATTTATGAAGTGTTATAATTCCAGGAAGATGTGTAACATTGGAAATTCTTTCAATTGACAAATTAGAGCTTTGCTTTTGAACAATTTTTTTTAATCAAAGGATGGAATTCACGTAAATAATAAGAAGCTGTGAAACCATTGCTGTTGTTTGAATGATGATGTCCTTTCCGAAATTCATGTTGAAACTTAATCCCCAATGCAACATATTAACAGGTATGGCTTTTGGTAGATGTGATCTTTGTAATTAGCATCTTTATAAAGTAGGTTAAGGTTGAAGGGAGTTCTTTCTTGCTTTTTCATTCTGTCTAACCTAGGAGGACACACAGTTCCTTTATTCTGGAGGATACAACAATAAGATGCCATCTTGGAAATAGAAAGTAGCCCTCACCAGACACCAATCTGGTTGCCGCCTTGATCTTGGACATCCCAGCCTTCAAAACTATAAGAAATAATTTTCTGTTGTTTATAAGGTATCCAGTCTGGGGTATTTTGTTATACTAGCACATACACACACAAATACGAACATAACCACTTAGATGGGGTTTTATGTGTATCCTGAAAAATGCCTGAAATATCATCTCCTAGGAAGAAGGAGTTCCATGAACTGGCAATGTGCAAGTATCAGATTTGCATTTCTTCTTCTATTCAACCTCATCATTTCAAATTCTGTTAAGCTGTTGAAAGTAAAATGCTGGATTATTATTTAAACTCACACTTCATGTATATTAGCAAGACAATCACATTTATTTTTGGCTATTGTTTCCTTTTCTGTGAATTGCCTGTTCATATATTATAATTTTTAAAATGAGTCATGTAGCTTTCTCTTATTGTTTTGTAGGATTCCAAGTTCATTTCTTTCATAAATGCATTATAAATATCAATATTCAGTGTGGATGACCATATATTCTGCCAATCCATGATTTGTGTTTGTTGCTTTGTTTTGTGTATGTGTTTTGTTGTTGTTGTTTGTTTCAAATTACTGATGTCTTTGTGGTACACAGTTTTAACTTTAAGTCTGGAATTTCCTTTGCAAGTGATGCATTTTATTCTTAGTAAAAAAAGTTTCAAAGAAGTGCTTTACAAAATTAGATCATTAATCAATCTGGAATTTGTCTTTGCATATAGTATGATACACGGCACTAAATTTATTGTACTTCTAGGAAGATAACTAATTATTCCAATATGATTTATTAAATAAATGAATTCATTCTTCTTCCCTCCTCCTAAGTGATTTGTTTAAATCAATGACTTATATTTATGTTGATTACTTCAGTTCTCTGTTCTCTTCCATTGATCTATTTAATACAACATACAAACGACTTTATTTTAAAACAACAGAAGCATTGTATATCTTGATATTCAGTAGAGTAAGTCTTCACATTCTTCTACTTCAAAATTGTTTTAATTCTTTTTGACTTTGTTACATTTTTGTATATATATCAAAAACAGCTTTTCTAGTTACATACATGTAAACATACACATACACTATTACTATTTTAATATCAATTATAACTATTTTTAAAGACTATTGACTCTTAATAAATTAAGTAAACATATTCATAAACTGCATATCTCTGCATGTATTTAGTTTTTCTTGTATGTTCTATCATTTTTATTTTAAAAAATATATTGCACACAATTTGATTATATGTATTTGTATATACTGTTTCCTTGTGTGTTTTTGTGTATGTGTGTGATAAAAACACTTAATATGAGACCTACCCACTTAAAACTTTTTAAGTGCATAATACAGTATTGTTTACTGTAGATAATAAGTTATATTGCAGATCTCTAGAACTTAATCATCTTGCATAATGGAAAATTTATTCCCATTGAATAGTAACTCATTTTTTCTCTCCCCCAAGCTCATGGAAACTACCACTTTACTCCCTGTTTTAATGAGGCTGACTATTTTTAGATACCTAAGATAAGTAGAGTCATGGAGTATTTGTCCTTCTGTGGGAGACTTATTTCAATTAGCACAAATTCCTCTAGGTTCTCTCATGTTGTCACATACGGCAGGATTTTCTTCTTTTATAAAGCTGAATAATATCCCACTGCATGTATATGTCACATTTTTTTATTCATTCATCTGTCAATGGACATTTAGGCTGTTTTATATCTAGACTATGATAAACAATGCTGCAATAAACATGGGCTACATGTATCCCTTCAAGAACTTGATTTCAATTCTTTTGGAGATATACTTAGAAGTGAGATTGATGGATCATAAGTTGTTCTATTATTGGTTTTTTGAGAAAACTCCATACTGTCTTTCACAGAGGCTGTGTAATTTCAGATCCCACAGAGTACAAAGGTTTCAGTTTCTCTACAACCTCATCAATAATTACCTTTTGAAATAGACAGCCTAACAGGTGTGAAATATCTTGTAATCTATATTGTATTTCCCTCAGAATTGGTGACCTTGAACACGTTTTCATATACCTACTGACCATTTGTATATCTATTTTTTGTAATCAATATATTTTATTTTAAAATTGTGGGGTACAGTTAAGGATTAGGTATACAAATATTTATCGTTCAGGTACCCTTGTTGATAAGGGGTGTCTCCCCATTCCCAGACAGATATTGACTACTATTAATCCTACCTCCCTTCCCCTCCCTCTCCCCTATAGTTTCCCACCACTGTCAATCCTTTTCTTATAGTATTATGATAGATGTTCAAGGTCCACTATATGAGTGAGAACATGTGATACTCAGATCTGTTTCTGTGAGAGATCACTCAGTATTATACACTCTAGTTCCATCCAGGTTGCCGTGAAATTCATGATTTTGTTTTTTTTTACGGCTGCATACTATTCCATCGCGTATATGTACCACATTTTTTTAATCCAGTCTCTTTTGGTGGACAGCATGGTTGGTTCCAGGTTCTTGCTATTGTGAACAATGCTGCAATAAACATTCGTGTGCAGGTATCTATTTTATAGAGTGATTTGATTCTTCAGGGTATATTCCCAGTAGGGAAATTGCGGGATCATATGGGAGGTCGATATTTAGAGCTTTAGGAATCACCACATTGTTTTCCACAGAGGTTGCACTAGTTTACACTGCCACCAACCATGTAGAAGTGTTCCCTTTTCCCCACAGCCTCTCCAGCAACTGTTATTTTTTTGGGTTATTGATAATTGCCATTCAGACTAGAGTTAGGTGGTATCTCAGTGTGGTTTTGATTTGCATCTCTTTAATGATTAGTGAGGTTGAACATTTCTCCATGTATCTGTTGACTGCTTGGATGTCTTCCTTTGAAAAGTGTCTGTTCATATCTTTTGCCCACTTTGTAATGGGGTTGTTTGTTTTTTTCTTTTCAGCATGTTTGAGTTCCTTGTAGATTCAAGATGTTAGGCCTTTGTCAGACCTGGAGTTGGCAAATACATTTTCCCACTCTATGGGCTGTCTCCCTGCTCTCTTGATGGTTTCTTTGGCTTTGCAGAAGCTTGTCAGTTTAATGAGGCCCCACTTGTCTATATTATCGCTTATGGCCTATGTGTTTTGGGTTTTTTTCAGGAATTGGATGCCAGTTCCAATTTCCATAAAAGTGTGTCCTGCATTTTCTAAGGTTCTTATGGTTTGAGGTTTTACATTTAGGTCTCTGATCCATTTAGAGTTAATTTTTGTATATGGGGATAGATAGGGGTCTTGTTTGAATCTTCTGCATGTGGTCAGTCAGTTTTCCCAGCACAATTTACTGAATGGGTTCTCCTCTCCTCAATGGTAGGTGGTGGGGGCTTTGTCAAAGATGAATTTGTTGAGAAATTGTGGTTTTGCTTCTGGAATCTCAGTTCTATTCCATTGGTCTATATCCCTGAAGATATTTAAGGAGGAGATGATACCAATCCTACTGAAAGTATTCCAGGTGATTGAGAAAGATGGAACTCTCCCCAAATCATTTTATGAAGCTAACATCACATTGATACCCAAACCAGGTAAAGACCAAGCAAAGAAAGGGTAATACAGGCCAATATCTTTGATGAACATAGATGCCAAAATTCTCAACAAGATCCTAGCAAACCGGATTCAACAACACATCTCAAAAATTATCCATCATGACCAAGTAGGCTTCATCCCTGGGACACAAGCCTGGTTCAACATTCGCAAGACAATAAATGTAATTAAATACATCGACAGATGTCAGAACAAAAACCACAGGATTATAGCGTTAGATGCAGAAAAGCTTTTGATAAAATCCAGCACCCCTTCCTGATAAAAATCCTCGAACACCTAAGCATACATGGAACATACTTCAAAATAGTAAAAGCCATCTATGAGAAACCCACAACTAGCATACTTCTAAACAGACAAAAATTGGAACCATATCCCCTGAAAACTGAAATAAGACAAGGATGCCCACTCTCTCCCCTCCTGTTCAATATACTATTGGAAGTCCTAGCTAGAGCAATCAGAAAAGAGAAGGTGATCAGGGATATCCAAATAGGAAAAGAGGAAGTCATGTTATCCCTCTTTGCTGATGACATGATTGTGTACCTTGAAAACCCGAGAGAATCTGTAAAAAGACTCCTTGCACTGATAAGGACTTTGGCAAAGTTTCAGGATATTAGATAAATGTGCAAAAGACAATTGCATTTCTTTACAACAATAATAAATAAACAGAAACCCGAATAAAAAGCACAATCCCATTCACAATAGCCACAAAAAAGATACAATATCTTGGCATCTTCCTAACCAGAGATGTGAAAGACCTTTACAATGAAAATACAAAACCCTGCTCAAAGAAATCAAAGATGACACAAACAAGTGGAAGAATATCCCATGCTCATGGATTGGAAGAATCAACATTATGAAGATGTCCATCCTACCTAAGGCAATCTACAGATTTAATGCAATACCCATCAAATTACCAGCAACATTCTTCTCAGAGCTAAAAAAACAATACAGGAATTCATATGGAATCACAAACAACCAAGAATAGCCAGAACAATCCTCAACAACAACAAAAAAACAAAGCAGGAGGTATCACACTACCAGACGTCAAACTTTACTATAAAGCTACATTTGTATATCTTCTTTGGAGAATTGTTTATTCAAGACCTTGTCCATTTTAAAATAAGATTATGTTTTTTTTCTTTTGCTATTCATTTATAGGAGCTTCATATATATCTTGGATAGTAACACTTTATCTGATATATGCTTACGTATATTTTCTTCTATCCTATAGGCTGTCTTTTCACTTTTGCTTTGCCAAGGTTTTTTACTTAGATCTAAGTCATTTATTTGTCTATTTTTGCTTTGTTGCCTGTGCTTTTGGTATCATATCCAAAAATGATTGCCAAGATCAATACCTAGAAGCTTTTCTTAAATTCTTTCTTGTAGGATTTTTAATTTAAGGTCTTACATTTAAGTATTTAATTCACATAAAGTTAATTTCTGTGCATGGTGTAAGATAAGTGCCTAATTTATTTTGTGTGTGTGGGTCAAGTTTTCCAGCATCAGTTACTGAATGGACTTTCCTTTCCACATTGTATGTTCTTGAAACTCTCAGCAAGGATCAGGTTACCATATTTGCATAGATTTATATCTGGGCTTTCTATTCTGTTCCACTGAAGTATATGTCTGTCTTTATGCCAGAACTATACTGTTTTAATTATTGAAGTTGTGTAGTATATTTTGAAATCAAGACTTATACTGTCTCCAGGTTTTTTTTCCTCGTAATTACTTTGACTATTTTGAGATTTTTGTGGTTTTACATGAATTTTAGGATTTGTTTTTAATTCTGCAAAAAACATCATTGGGGTTTGGATGGCAATAGCATTAAATCTGTAGATGGCACTGAGTAGTATGGACATTTTAACAATAGACTTTCTTCTTAGAAATATACATTCTACCAAGACTGAATCATGAAAAAAATGTGAACAAGTCAATTGTATTAAAGAGATTGACTCCATAACCAAAACCTTCCAAAGATTAAAGCCCAGGATTAAATGACTTCACCAGTGAATTCTATCAAACATTTGAAGACTAAACACCAATCCTTCATGATCTTATCTAAAAAATTAAAGAGAAAGGAATACTTCCAAATTCACTATGAGGCCAACAGTACCCTGATATGAGAGCCAGACAAATACACTACAAGTAAATAAAACTATGGGCCAATATCCCTGATGGACATTGATGCAAAAATTCTCAACAAAAGACTAGCAAAGAAAATGAAGCAGTATGTTAAAACAGTAATGTGCCACGATCAAGTGGGATAGTCCCTGGGGTATAAGGATGGTTCAACATGCACAAATCAATTAATATGATAAATCACATTAACAGATTGAAGGGGAGAAAGGTAATGATGTTCAAAATATAGGCAGAAAAAAGTATTTGACAAAATTCAACAGCTTTCATGATTTAAAAAAACCTGTCAGTAAACTACATATAGATGGAATTTGTCTCAAGAAAATAAAGGTCATACAAAAGAATTCCACAGTTATACTCAATGATGGAAAACTAAAAGTTTTTCCTCTAAGATTAGAGAAAAAACAAGGATACCCTACTTTCACCACTTCTATTCAATGTAATATTGGAATGCCTAGCCAGTGCAATTAGACATGAAAAAGAAAAAAAAGGCATCTAAGTCACAAAGGAGAGAGTAAAATTATGTTTGCAGATGCCATGATCTAATATGTAGAAAATTTTAAAGACTCAACAAAAGAATCCTTACAAGTACTAAACAAAATTAGTAATATTATAGGATAAAAAATAAACCTATAGCTGGGCTCGGTGACTCAGCCTGTAATCCCGTGCCTTTGGGAGGCTGAGGTGAGTGGATTGCCTGAGCCCATGTGTTCGAG